>NW_020450871.1:5143392-5146062 GCF_003343035.1 Apteryx rowi | reverse complement strand
CCGCCTCCCGCCTTGCCGCGGCCCCGCCGCCCCTCGCCTCTGCCCGGACCAGCCTTTGCCAGGCCGCTGGGCCGCCAGAAACGCTCCAGCTGCGAGCTGATATTTCCCCCTTTCCCAGGGAACTCACGCTCCGGGTTCTCGCAGGATAAAGGATAAGACACCTCACTGATCTGYGCAAATACTGGTCTCGTTAAATCACACCCTTACTTTTCTGTCAAAGGAGGATAATACAGTGAAGTAGGAAGATGCTAAGATGCCATAAACTCCATGGGCTAACCAGTGCTGCAGCGCTGCAGGACCCCCAGAGTTTCCCAGTCAGCTAGRAGCAGCGTAGTGACAATATAAATTCATTGCTGGCAAGTACAACCTTATTTTAAAAGAATAACTTGAATAACTTATGTAATTTATTACATTCTGAATTAAACGTAGTTACTCAAGACCCAGATGGCCCTAACAGATATCTGTTGATTGTACAGGCATGGTCATCAGAATAGCACATCAAATGTTGTGTTGTGTAAAGCACTACGGAACTAATACAAATGAATATTAAAAAGTATATAATGCTGTTATAAAAATTGATGACTTACTGCTACTGCTATCAATGTATGCTGATCACACCAGGAAAAACAGAAGGCAACACTGATGCCACTAATAGGTTACATGTAAAAGTTTCCATACAGAAGTAACTCACCTCCAGAAGGTGTCCTCTGTGGTGGCCCAGCACTGAGGATCCAGCCTGTTTGGTTTCCTTTGCCATCAGTCCTTGCACATCTTTACCACCATTCCCATTGCCCTCTTGGTTTGTCTCAGGTTTGCTTCTCTTTTCGCACATGATATGAAGAACAGGTGCCTCTCCTGTTGTTAGCTATTAAATGTATTGAAATTACTGTYCTTTCTCTTTGATGCTTTACTGTARCGCCTGGAACGTCCCATCAGAATGCAAAAGTCATATATGAGATTGGTAGTTGTCACCGCCTGTCCCACAGAGCCGCCTGGGTTGTACAGCAGAAGGTCTATTGCGGTCAATCTTACATCTCCTTGGCAGGACCTCCTCGGGCAATAACTTAGCCTTGTACCACAGCACCGCTGTCGCAGTACCATGCCTCTTGGTTGATAATACTCATCCAAGGCCTCTTCAATACAATCTCCAACGGTTTATGCTAGGTGTTTACTTCAAGCATATCCTTTCCAGATGTCTATTTGGTCTGTTCTAGGTGTTGTTTTGCTTTCTTGTCTTTGCTATCTTTGCTTTCCTCCCTTTCTTGATAAGGATATTGCTCATTAAAGAGGCAAGGCATGGAAAGACAGCCCCTTCTAATGCTGCCGCTCCTCTCCAAGTGGCAGAGGTGTACCATGAGTGCAGCAAGTGCTGTACATTTGGCAGGTGAAGGGGCAACAGGCAGTCCTATTGACTGCAGTGAGGAATGAAATCTGAGAAGGAATCCTAGAAACACCCTTCAAACTATATCCATGCAAGCTGCATGTAAAACAGTTCTTCAGAATGAAAGTCCTATCTCCTTGAGCCCCTGTAAAGCAAATTCTTCTGCAAGCTGCTGTTTTTCCCTGTCTCTCTTCAATTGCGACTCTCCCACATTATGTACAAGAAAATAGCTRTTATCAGTAAGTCACCAATGCCAGCCTCCTGCAAAGCTTGCTATGTGTATGCATAGGGCCTTGTATTTTAAATGAAGTTTAGAGGCTTAAATATTTTCCTGCATTGCTGCCTATCTACAATGCTTTGTTATGTGAAAGGAATGCCTAAGTAATTTTTCATACAGCTCATTTGGAAAATTCATTCAACATTTTATTTGTAGAAAAAAAAAAAGCACATTTCTAGATTGTAATTTTTGGCTCAGTTTCTCAGTTATTCACAAGCAATGCCTCTGACTTCACCAGGATTGCCATTTTGGCAATAAATGACTTGGCAGGAATAAAGTCAACTCACTGTAGACTCATGTGAATGGGAACGTGAATGTTCTCTAGGAAGTTTTCAGGTAAGTTTCCCAGAACACTAAAAATTTTTTCTTTATTCAGATACACAACTCTAAAATTACAGTGTGCAAGTAAAGCTGCAAGAATTTGAAATCAGAGATGTAACCAGCTGTCCATGCTGATGACCAGTCACATCTGTTCTCTATGTGTTTATCACCTCAGTAAAGCAGATCTCTGCTTTAGGTTTAGGATCAAGCCACACACTGAAGCCACTTGTCTACTTCCTAGTCACAGTTTCATATAAATAACTACGCGTGGGAGGGAGCTCCCACACTGAGCGAGGGACAACTCTTCTTACTGTGCGTTGGTTTAAGGTTTTCCGGATAACCCCAAGGGGCTTCCACTGTTTAGGGCATCGCCAGTAAACAAGGCCCAGCCCCCCTCGGTGCGTGGCTGCGCAGCCATAGCGAGCTCGTGCTCGTACAGCGGGTGTGAGACGGGGTCTATCCCCGCTGCATTTGCTCGTTAGGCGGGTGCGCACTTGCGCTGGGATCTTTCGTTCACCATAGGGATAACGTATATCCAGAAACCCTGGCAGAACACAGCGATTTCTAGAACCTTCGCAGGTGGCATTTCTGGCCGGATACGTGAGTGCAGGAAGGTTTTAAGCTAGCGCGTTTCAATTTATGTCTCCCGCGGCCCGAAAGCACGCGGACCGCAGCCGGCGGGCTCCGGTGC
>NW_020450871.1:5104479-5143092 GCF_003343035.1 Apteryx rowi | reverse complement strand
GCTGCCGGGCGCCGTGGTGCAGGAGGTGTTCGCGGCGCACCTGCTGCGGCCGCTGGCGCGCTGCCTGGCGGGGGACGCGGCGGAGCGGTGCCGCGAGCTGGCGCTCCAGCTCCTCCGCCACGGCCTCAGCCACGGCGACCGGCCCGCCGAGGCGCTGCCCGTCCTCCTGCCGGCGCTGGCCCAGCGCCTCTGCCCGCTGCGGGGCTGCGAGCCCTGCGAGGAGCTGCGCCTCGGCCTCCTCCAGCTGCTGAGCCTCCTGCTGCGGCGCTGCGGGGCCTCCATGGCCCCCTACCTCTCCGAGGTCACCCACATCCTCCAGACCACCCTCCTCGACGACTACGCCGAGGTCAGGCGCGAAAGCTGCAGGTGTGCCGTGGCCTGTGCCGAGGCCATGCCAGGTGGGGCCTGGGGACGGGAGCTGAGGCCCTAGGGAGGGACAGCGGTTGGGGGGAAGAACTGGTAGGAGCTCGCGGGGATGCAGCCGGGCGAGAGGAAGAGATGCAGGTCACTTGCACCCTCTCAGGGGTGCTTTGCAGGGCTTGGAGGATCCATCTGAGAAGAACCATGCAAGGGAAGGATGCTGAGGGATTGCACCCACAAAGGATGGGACGTGGGTGACCATGGGGAAGAAAAGTACATGTGGGTTGGTTTTCTGCTCTAATATAGTATAAAGTTAAATCTGCATGGTATGTAAAAACAGTGACATTAATCTGGTTGCTGAGCGTAGTGTTACAGAAATGATGTTACTCAAGAGCTGTCACCCACATACAGAGGAAGGCATGCTTGAAGTTTCTCTCCCTCTCTCTCCCCCCCTCCCTCTCCCTTAACAGAGCACTTCCACATGCAGTCAGAATCTTTGATAAAACCCTTGATGCAAACCATCTCGCACCAGCACTACAGAGTTCGTGTTGATGTAATTCAGGCTACGGGAGCAGTGATACAGTTTGGAAATGGAAAGTCTATGGATGACGTTCTGTCTCATCTGGCCCAGCGATTCTTTGATGAGATTCCTAAGGTGCAGGTTTCTCTCTTTTTTCTGGGCTTATTTTGAATCTGACTTGTTTTTTTGAATTTTCGGCTTTCTTTCATTCAATTGAGATATGTAAATATGACACATACAGGCTTAGTCAGTTGTAAACTATCCAAAAGCAAGGTGGATGGCCTGTTCAGCTGCTGCCTAATCCTGCAGACAGTTGAACAGTATAGGCATCTTGACTTTTTATTTTATGGGTGCCTGCAATTCTATCTAAATTCCTCTGCCAGATTTCTCTGGGACTTGGTTCTGTGGCTTCTTCGGATGCTTGGCAAACATTAATGGTATTGGTCCCTTCATGCGATGCAATTGCAATAGTAACTTTTAAAAATGTCCTACTTAACTTTAACTAAACTATTTCCTGAGTAGGAATATTCACATTATTTAACTTAGGTTTCCTTTATAGTGAATGGAGACAATTGTCTTCTGGAGGCATGTTATAAGTGCATGTGCAGAGAAACTGTTAATTCACATTTCTTATATACTCACAGAGATCTTAACCACCAGAATTTAGGATGTTCTGGGTTAGGTCTGTATCTTTTCTTCCTCTTGAAGACGTGCTCTTGCACAACAAATAATCCAGGATTACCTAAGATAGAGAGAGAACCTAGGAGGGAGTATAACAAATTTGCATGTTACTTAGAATGCTTGCTTGCAAGTGAGAGAAATCCTAGGTTCTTGTCTTTTCTTCTGAGACTGTTTGTGCATCGTATACTAAGTCTTTTCTACCAAAAGCAAATACTACTTTTTRTTTTTTATGGTACTTTTGTGAGATATTTAAAATGTCCTATTTTTTTATCTACGTAGGTTCGTCAAGCTGTGACAACTGTCATTGGAGAATGGCTGTTGCACCTACGAGATAGATACTCCTATTTTTACAAGTTGATCCCTTTGTTACTCAGTGGCTTTACTGATGAAATTCCTGAAAACACGTAAGGAGAACACTTCCCTCCCCCCCTGCCCCCCCCCATTTATGTAGATATCTTACATGGAAGTGTTTCTATGCTCACAGGTACATTGTTTGGAAAAAAATCCTGATTTTTTTGTTTGTTTGTTTGTTTTAACCTATTCATAATAATGTTATGTCCAATGACTTTTGTTTGAATGCTACATCCAGATAAGTATGATTGTATTTTTCTTTTTAAAAGAAAAGGAGTTGGTTTTAATTTCAGTTAGTTTTGTTCATAAAGAACTTCATTATAAATCATTTCTAGCTATTATGTTTGTATAAATGTAACTAAAGCCAATCTCTTCACATGGGTGTAGTCATACTATTGAATTTCTTCCAGCTTCCTTTAGAGTCAGTGGAGAGAGATTTCTGACACAAAGGCTCTGAATTATCCTTTGAAAGAGGATACCTCTGTCCGCTGAGTACATAAGAAACATAAACACTTAATTTAAGGTGCCTAAATTAAATGGCAGGAATGCTTTCCATCCTTYCAGCTGAATATAGGAATTCATATTTTTTCCAGAAGTCTAATTTTAGAATGTTTTCCTTTTTGGAGCAAGGTGGCATGAAAATTGGTATTTTATTCTAGGGAACTGGCTTGGAGTTATTGGGAAAAGACAGGCTTGCAGTGGGAGAAAGAGAATGAAGATGATCTGAAGGATAAGATTGATTTCAGTGTTGCACCATCTCATTATCCCAAAGGAGGTGAGTGTGGAACAGAAGTTCTTTTACTTCCTGAATCCTGAAGCTGCGGCACAGCAGTGACAGCAGAGCGGAATGTGTAATATTCATCACGAGGTGTAGCATTTGTTAATGTAGAGGAAGACATAGTGGTGTTCAGTGGCGAAAGTGATCTTCAGGGAAGAGTACTCAGGCCCTAAACTGCATAGTGAGAATTTTTCTTCTTTCGGTTTTCCATCCTGTTTCTGTCCCCCCACCTCCCCAAAACATTGTCAGAGTACTAATGCTTTCCATAGAGTGGAATTGAGGCTATATAAACAATGTTTTGTTTGCTTTTGTCTGTCTGTTTGTTTGTTTTACCTCCAGGAAAAAATACATATTGATTCTGCCAAACACACACGTACACAATTTATTGATAAATATCTTTATTTCAGGAAATTTTTATGGTTTTTTTTAAGCAAATGGTAAAATTAGGCCACCTTTGCTTTAGGCAGACCTAGTGACTGGCATGAGCAACAGCTTGTATTGGTATTTAAATGATTTTCATAGATAGGAGAGAGAATTTCTTCCCTATCCTAACAATGTCAATTCCAGTTTTTTATTTTTCCTTTATGAGAACAGAATTTATTCCTTAGATAGGCTGCTCCTTTTAAACTTGCTTCTGAAGTTAACAACCCCCCGTTGTTGTTGTTAACAAAAACAGGAAAGGAGGGGAGGGAAGGGAGAAAGAAGCTTAAAATCAAGCTATTATTAAACTTTTTGCTAATTAAATTGTTTTATGGGCAAGGCCTTGATGATTTTTTTCTTCTTCTTTTTTTGTATATAGCAGGCCCCCCGTCCCCCCTCAATAAACACAATGGAACATATGAACCCTTGATGTAATTAAGATTGCCTAGATTTTGTAGTAGGTGAGTTTGACCCAATGGGCTAGAGAAAAAAGAAATACATGAGTGAAGTGTCACTAATTTATTAGTTAAAATTTGTTCAGAATGTCATTTGTTAGAATCTGAGTACTTCATTCCTGGAAGTGCAGGCAAGACAACAGAGTGACTAAGTGCATAACAAGACCTAGAATTAAAAGTTTGCCCAATAAGCACTGAGCCAGCATGGACTATCACTGAATGGTCACTTGTGGATAAAGAAGAAATAAGTAGTAGTGATACATACAGCTTTGGGAAGGAATTCCCCCTCTGTAAAAATCATTTCGGCTCTGAAGAGAGTCACATTTCATTTAAGTAACTTTTTATTTAAGTAAACTTCAAAATCTCTAAGGTACTATATTGTAATTATGGATAGAATATTATGATTGTGCAGAATTTTATTTTGCATAGAACAGAAGAATACAAGCTTTCTAGCCTTCTGTGAGCTGCAAAAAAAAATCTCAGTAATTGGGAAGTGAATGGGATTATAAGTTAGTTGCCTGAAAAGTCAGGAGTTGTATCGAAAGACCTAGGCATTCCCCTCACCTATATAGGATTAATTAGCATTTACTACTTCCTTATTTTACTGAAAATGCAGAATTCATTGAATGAGTCTTTTTTTAGATTCTTTGACTTTGGGAATCATATCTGGTCATCTAGCTTGAAATTTTTTCTGTTGTCACACTTTTTTCAATGACAGTAATTTAGGACTAAGATATTCTTGTAGATGCTATTCCAACAATAACTCTGAGAATTTACATTTAAAAAACAAACAAAAAAGTATATTCACTGAGAGAAGTTGTTTGCAGGCTTTCTTGCCTGCAAAAAATGAAGAATGGAATTTATTGCCACTTCCAGTCACTAATATATATAAAACTGTTGTTCAGCAATGAAATCCATTTTTCCATTAATCCCTAAATGCATTTTGAGTGAGAGAAATGAAAATGCCTGCATTGAAAAAGAGATAAAACAGTGAAGCAGAAAGTAGCAATAACTTCTACATAAGCCAGCAGCCAGATGGAAAAGGGTCATAGAGATGATGGAAAGGGAGGGCAGAATGAAAGAGCCTTATTAATTATTTGAATAATGAAAACAAGACACAACATTAATGGTCCAAAGAATTTGCATGGAAGAAAAATTTGCATTAAAATGTTTTCAAACTCTGCTGCAAGACACTAGATATAAAGTCTACCAGCTTATGTGAACGACATGGGAATAGAAAGAGTAGTTTCCTTTGTTATCCATGGAAAACAAGATATACAGCACTGACATTACTTTTTAGCATGGTATGATTTGTAGGTAGCTTTTTAAATGCTATGTTTGTAGTGGCATGAAGCTTGTTTCCTGTCTCAGGTTCACAAAGTTAATGTTTAAAAACATGCATATGGCTGTTGGTGAGAGAGAGGATTAAAATGGGTCACTTATTGATTTCTATACTTATATTTAATAGAACAAAAACTCTTTGGGTGTGAAAGAACAGGTTCATGCTTGACTTGTGCCTACCTGACAATCACTTCACAGAATCCCCAGCAGCAAAATACTTTCCATGACAGTGGGTTCCGGAGTCCTTTCTCCTTTGAAATTATACTTTCTTAGAATTGTTTTACTCAGTAATGCTTGAATGAAAGGGGAAGCACTTCATAATGCTGACTGGTTTGACAGAACTGTTTTGCTTTGAGGACAGTCAAGTTGATCTGTTATTCTTTCTATAACTTTTTTTTTCCCTTACTCTATGATGTAAGTTATAATATTACCTTAGGAGCTTGTAAGTGGTAAGGAATGCTTTTATTTCCACCAGTGATGGGAGAAACATTTGTTGCTAGTTAGATAATTTTTTATATTATATATATAGAGAGAGAGAGAGAGATTTTTTTGACATATATAAAGTGCTGAAGTTGAGCATTTAAGCTCCAATCACTTGTTTTGTAATGGCCATGAGACAGTGTAGGTCATTAATGTGCTTATCCTTTTTAATGACATTGTGGCTGATGTTTTGATACTGAAAGGTCACAAAAACTGTCTCAAGAGCTGTGAAAAACACTGCAGTTTGCCTGTACTCAGATGAGTGAAGGAGAGGAAGAGGAAGGATCAGTGAAAGAAAAGGCTTAAAGTGCTAGTCCTTGAAACAGTTGTTACTGTTTATATTGYTAATACCGCTAATTTTCTGTATGTTGTTTGTTTTTACTCTACAGCGTGTGTGTGTGTGTGTATTAGACCATTTTTAGAAAGGGGAACTTATCAATTATTTCATGAATTAAATTGATACATTAAAAAAAATGCTAAGTCTTGTCATGGAAGTGGAACTGGTCCAAATTATAGTTAATATTTAAGCTTTGTTTTCCATTTACTTGCCTATTGTTTCCAGTGCATTCTCCATGCAATTGCTTCAATAGAATTTTGATAGATAGAAGAGAGATCTACTTCACCAACCAATCATTGCTTTTGAGCTGACTGAAATAATCTTCTTAGCCTAATAAATATGCTTCACAAACTTGGGCATCACTCCAGCCCTGCATTTAATTGACTTGTCATGCATCTTGCTTGCTGAAATTGTGCAGTTAAGGCTTGGCTGTAATTATATATACATAACTACAGAACATTCTAAAGAAATGACCTGGTAATTTTGGACTTGAGTCCTAAGTTAACGATAACTTTAAGGTATAATTTCCAGCTGCTTATCTCTGCTTCCAAATTGCATCTCTTATTAATACTCGAGCTTTACGTGACAAAAGAGAAGAAAACTGAGAGGATGATTGGCTACTTAACCTTACAGATATAAAACTTTGATGTCAAAGAGCCTACTGTGCCTTAATTCCAAGTAATAATTTGTGGTGTCTTACTACCATTAGTCTATAGATGAATTGTTATTAACCCCCTCCCCCCACTTTTTCTTTTTTTCTTTTCTTTTTCTTTTTTTTTTTTTCCACCCACACACTTCAAATTTTTGTATAATAGGATGATGATGTATGTTAACACTTTGTCACTATTTCTTCTGACTTACAGCTGAGCATTCAACATCCAGGAATATCTTTTTACAATTCTGAGTTATAGTACATTTTACTTAACCATCTTTTTCCTACTCTCAACCTGACATATGATCCTCACTGTGCTTTGATCTCAGGATGACAGATATTGCAGGTCAGAGGAAAAGCAGAGGCAGACCCCATGTTAGGTGCCATCCAGCCAACTGAGCAGCTTTCCACTGAGCAGCAACAATCATTGCCTTAGGGTACAGGTGCAGACAGTTCATAGCAGGGAGGTCTTTGACAGCAGTAGCTACAGGGGTAAATGTCTGCATTCGAACATCTGAAATGAAGGAAACTGCTGATAAAGAATGGTCCAAATTGTTTAAGCAAAATTCTGCCTCAGGTCAAATAGGCCGTCAATCTGCGTTTGTTGTCTCAAGTTGATTTCTTGATTTGACTTTTTGCTATTCATTGTCAGTTGTCATAATCCAAAGTAGCAATTCATGTCCTGATATTTGTTTTTTGGTTTTTTTACTCTAAGTATCTCATAGGCATTTTTTTAAGCCTTTTGTATTTGTCATACCGCTTACTTTAGTCAATTTTCCTCTTAGCATTTGTAGCTACAAGGACCAATGCAGGCAAATATTCTGAGATAACTCAGTCATTTCCTTTCCGAGAGTTTACAACGAGAACTCGATATCAGGAATATAATGTGTAATGGCATATTCAGTGTGTCTTTTTGATAGCTCAAAATGAATAAATTTTCTCTTAAAACAGTATGTGAATGTAGCAGGTGGCAATAATAAATTTCTTGGGKTTTTTTTTTAAGAGTTTTTTTTTTTTAACATGTACAATTTTAAAAAGAAAAAAGACTCAGCTGTAGAAAAAGTAATTGAAGAAAGTCAGTCGCAGTTCTTTGGAAAGCACTGATGCGGTTTGGTGTGTAAAGTGCAGCAACGGTGGCACGATAGCTGCTTGTTGTATTGGTCAAGTTGCTTCTCTGAGTCTCAGTGAGCTATAAATAAGCTAAGACGCAAGTCTGATAATTACCAGACAGAACAGTCAGCATTTGATGGGAAAGATAAGTTTATTATTTCTCTAGAAATCTGTAGACTTTACAAGGCATATGTAATCTAATTAAAAAAAAAAAAAAACTCCACAAATCCTTCTCACTTTTCCACCTTTCCAACTTTGTATAAAATATTATGATGAGCTGGACCAGGTTATCTCCAGAGGTCCCTTCCAACCTCAGCTATTCTGTGATTATCTTAACTTCATTTTGAAATGCGTCACTTAATATGCAAATCAGAGATTAGACATGCATCAGCATGAGCTGCTGTTTCTTTAAAAAAAAAAAAAAAAAAGTTCAGCAAAGAGATACTATAGTATTTGTGATTAAAAATACTATGAATTTTGTGTGACTACTGTGTAACAGATTGGGCCAACCAATAGTATTACACAGTGCTCATGCAAGTAATAGTATGGGGTAGGGTTAAACTGAAATGGTTAGATTGGTTAGATTGTATACTCTTATAGGTAGTTATATCTGCATGAAAATGTCCATATCGCTTGTTCCCCTACTTATACAGAATAAGGTTTTATACTGTCGTAGTTATCACTTTCTCTAGCTGCCTTGTGAAGTGATATAGTGGTTTCTTTAGTGGGATAGAACTCTTATTAATAGACAAGATGTCGGTATTTAGAAAGCTCTATGCAACTGCTTGCTACAAATGTATTCTCCTGTAGAGACCATTAGGAATCAGATTTTCTTGTGAAGATTTGTTGTGGTTTCTTTTTTATAAATATTCAGGATTTTTTTTTTTTTTTTTTTTTTTTTAGAATAGTTTTAGTTTCCTACTGTAATTTTTAATTTCCAATTTCAGTGCCATTTTCTTAACTTTTTGTTTTCACATACAGTATTGCAGACTGTTCTTTGGCTGATAACCTCCCTTTCTACTTTCATATTGCTAGATACACTTTTAACCTTTTCCTTTAGAGGGCACAATTGACACCATCTGTTTTGCTGCAGTTCATGTCCCTTGTGGTACTTGTGACCTCTGCCTTTTTTTTTTTTCTTCAGATTATGTTTAAGTCATTAATTATAATATGGAGAAAATTTGTGCTGCTGTAAAGATTAAAAGGAAATTATTAAGCTGCATTTTCCAAAATGGGTGATGTCCCATATTTAAGTTCTTTTCCTTTTCCTCTTCTGTAAACATCTTTAAACACATAAGCTAAATCACCATCCAGTAATAAATAGATAACTTTTCTGAGTTGTGTAGAGTCTGAATTTTTTTAACATATATTAAAGACAATGCAGCTTGCACAGGTAAAATCCTCAGCAGCAGTTGGAATATTTGTTCCATGCTGAAGCAGATGATTGCTCTCCTCAGTGTCTTTGAACTTTTCTAAGACTTAATGTGTGTTGGCTTTCCTTTGATACATATTTTTATTTTTTTTCTAGTGACTCGACCAGGACTAGGTTGTCGGGAACTTGTTTCGAGAAACCTCTCCAAAATTCTTCCAGGTCTCTGTCATGATATAACAGACTGGGTTGAAAGCACAAGAATAAAAGCATCTCAGCTTCTATACACATTATTGTTACATGCAGAGGATCATATAACGCAACACATGGAGCTACTGCTTAGAACTTTGTACCGAGCATGCATGGATGAAGAAAGTGAGGTGGTTAGGAATGTAAGTTTACTCTGTTTAAATACCTACAGTATTTCAAATAAAGACCCCTTCCTTAATAGTTGTGAGTATGTCTTCTGAGTGTTGACCTTACCGTAGCTCACTGGGAATTGCCCATGCCTGAAGTATCAGGCTCAAATTTTAAAAATATTTTTGTGGATGTTAAACACACGGATATTATATGTACTACACTAAAATAAATATATTCTTGTATTATTGTTATGAAGATCAATGACGAAGTTATTCAAATAATGTTAAATTTCTATACCAACCCAGCAAAGCAGTGATAATGAATGATGTCATAAAAATCATAAGCAGCAGATTAAAGTATAAAAGCTTTGGGGCAACAAATTCCATTTAAAAAAAAAGGCAGAAAAAGCAGTCCATGGCCTTTTTAGTTAGTTTTACTTATCTCTTCCTACTACATAATCCAACCATAAATCCAGCCAAACATTGAAGCATGTTTATTCCATGTGATATCTATATTCAATGTTTGAATACTTCAGTTACTACTTGTAAAATGCCTTTTTTCTTTTTCCATTGTTTGCACAGGAATGATTAGTATCCTTTTTCTCTTAATAGTTTATCAGACAGTTGATGCTGTCAACGCTTTGGTCAATAATAAATCAATAAAACACACAGTTGAAAACACTAGATAAATTTATCAGAGAATATACAGGTGATGTACACTTTCTTTGCAATTTTAAGAAAAAAAATTGTTCATAGCTCTATATAAGCAAGAGAACATATGTATAACCAAAGATTCTTGTAAATTTTTTTTWAAATAGCAGATTTTACTGTTTTGAGAAATAAGTAGAATATGTTCTACATACTGGATGCAAGTAGTCTAACCAATGTTAGAAAAAATGGTTTCCTAAATTACACTTTTCTTTAGGTTCCTGCTATCATTTGAGCCGTATGCAGACTGTGAGCTCTTACGTGCGCTTTCTTTCATGCTCTCCCTCTCTGAATTAGGAGATACTATGCTGCTGTGAATATGTGTTTTTTCAAGTTCCTTAGTGCTTGTATAAAACATAACAAAACCTTAAGTAATTAGAAGAATAAACCTATATGGTCCTGCTGTCATGGTAAAATTTCCTACCCAGTCTTTGTTTCCATAGATACAAATTCAAAAGTATGTTTTCAATTACTACAGTTTTCCTCTCCTTTTTACAACCACACTTGCCACTTTCTTAGAATCCCATCACAAGTGCTTCCAAGAGATTTAATTCCTACTTAGGAGATGGTTTGTGTTTTAATTTTTTTCTTCTCTCTGCCAAAACTTAAGACTCGGCAAATTCTGACTGTGAATACTTTTTATCTCCTTCATGACGCTGCCTCCGAGGATACTGTGATTATCTCCTCTATCTTTTGTCACAGTAGAATCCATTTCAGAGCAGCCACCAAGTTGAGAAGTGTACACATCTTCCTCTAGCCTAATGATACCAAATGAGGTGTTTGAGTTCTCCCGCTGGAGAACTCTTGTCTTTTTTTTTTTTTCCCCTCTCTCCCATTAAAATGAATAGATTGATCCATAAAAATGCATCATTTCATATTTGCAAACTGTTCAATGATAAATTATGTTGTCCTTTTTCTGGTTTTGAAGTACTAAGATTCTTTTTCTTTCTCTATGGCAAATGTGAAAGAGGACAACACATCTCCATAAGTATCTGATAGCGTTTTTGAGTCTTCACCTTTGCAAAAAGAAATAACTACATAGTACAGAATGAAACTGTAGAACTCATGGCTCATGTCAAGAAAATTTTTTCGTGCATATAATCATTACTGAGTTAATGGAAAAGGCCTACAAGGCAATTGCTGAAGCATTTAAAATAACAGCTGGAATCATAAAAAGAAAAAGGCCATGATATGTTGAACAGACTTCATTTTCAGAAAAATCCTCAAGTTGTTATTATTGTTCTTTTTTCAGTGTGTGAAAGCAGCAGAATTGATTGGAACGTTTGTCAACCCTAAGGTATCTTTGAGGTTAATCACATCAGCCTTTGAGAAAACACCTGTGCCATCTTATGTAATGATTCTAACTGCAGTGATTCGTGGTAGCCCAAAAGAAATCTTAAAGCCTCATTTGACTGATCTTGGCAATGCACTGTCAAAAGCTGAGATCTGTCGAAGATCTGAAGAGGTAAGGATAAATGGAAAATCCACAACAGTAACAAGTTTTAGACCAGTGGTTCTTCAACTTGTTTTTTCCCTTGTTCTCCCTAATTGCTCCCTTTCCTATCTCTATCTTGCACACCCACCCTACCCTGTATCAGGATATAGTTGTGGCGATGTGTTTCAGACAAAGTCAGGAGCTTCCCTATGCTCCCTAAGCCTTCTTATATTCTTTTCCTAGTCATGATCTCCTGGTCAAATCTATTCTTTCATTCTCAACAACTTATTGTCAACCCATTGTCTCAGCACACACTTAGCAGATGTGGGTCCAAGTTTGAGAACTGCTATAAGTTGCTTTGGATAGTGGGAGGAAAATGAGGAAGCATGGTGGGAGAGAAGCAGCTGTTCAGTGTATGCTGTACTAATATAGAACTAGCTAGGCTGATTCAGGGGCAGGATTTAACCCGTCTTTTGAAATGCCTTGTGTTCACAGTCCAAACAACATCAGATATTTTGATCCTCGTAAGTAAAAATGACTGACAGCTTTTCAGTCAGTAGTGATTGGTGTGTCAGGTTTCCCAAGAAAGGTTCCCTTTTAATGTCTACTCTTGTTTTGTATTATTTTTGGTATTATTATTCTCTGTTCTAAAAGGTATGTACCAGTATGCTTACATGTACCTTTAAGAGCATGCTTTGTAAGCTGTTAGGTTGGGTTGCTTCTCTTTAAGTGAGAATCTAGGAGGAAGACCCTTCATAAATCAGAAACTTGCTTCCAGATGTGCACATAAGTAGTGGCTGAGCCTGAAGACGATTTTCATTCTAGTATTTGAAGAATATTCCTTACTTGTTATATAAAGAGATAAGAGCTTCTCTTCAATGGAGACTGTTAACTTTCAGGATTTTTTCACTCCTTTTTCCAGGAGTTGTCAGGATCTAGGAAGAGAGCTGTTACAGATGCACAAGAAGAATCCCTACAATTTTCCCCATACATGAAATCCCAGCTTGCTTTCCAGCAGAGCTCTGTTAGGCCTCCACTCTTAAGATAACCAAAAAAGGCCCACTACTGTGTCTTCAGAAAAATCTTTAAAGCTTTGTGTCAGGTTCAGACTTCCCTTTAAGGAAGTTATTCGTGTGTGTAGACTGAATCTAGTGTAACTGTCTTTTTGAGTCAATGTAAGATATATGTTTGAAGTTCTTCCCTCATTAGGTTCTTCCCTAATGGAATGTGCATCAGTGATGCAGAGAATTTACCCTAATCTCCGTGAAGCTTGTGATGATGAGGAACTCGTATAACTGGAAGCACTATAACCTGATTGTTCCAATAACAATCCCCTGGAGTACATCTGCAAAATTGCTATGAGGTCTTAAGCTCACCGCTTCCATTTAGCGTTATACRCAGTAGACGCATTGATCTGCAGCTGAAGCTTTTGACAGAATTGTTCTAGCCTTTGGTCTTGAAAAACAATCCTTCTCTATTTTAGAGAGCGAATGGTGCACAGACACTGTTTAGCTAAGGACTGACCATGTCCATGAGATTATTAACACTTACAGTTAACCTATTCCTAGGCTTCATTTATTTTTTGAAAGTGGAGGTTATAACAATGGCCTCTTCTGTTAGTAATGCTAGGTTTAATGTAATCTGACAGAATCATGGAATATCTGATGCACTTAGTCATAGAAGTTATTGCAAACTGACAAGAATATTGACTTCCATTTATTTCAGTGGGATCAAGATAACATGCATTATATTTCAACAATCAGGATAAGTTGGCCAAGATAAAAGCAGACCATGAGGTTTTCTTGTTTTATTTATTTAACCATTATTGTTCCATTCAAAAGTCAGGGACAGAACAATATTTGGAAGTGATATAACACATATTAATTAACAATTAATTATTAATTAACAAATTGCACTTCAGAATGAGAAAGTACTATTGATAAGCATTCCAAAATGATTTGATGTTTTGTTCACAGTGGAGCAATTCTGTGATTAAGAGGAGGATCATTTATTTTGTTAACAGAAAAGGATAAATAGAAACAACAGGCGTGAGAGGAAGATTATGTTGTGCTCTGTAAAAAGTAGAATATGGGTCATCAAAACCAAAATGCAGGTCATCAAAAGAACTAACACAAAATGGTCGATATGTTCCCAATGTAGTAAATTATATGACTTTCAGACTTTATTGTTGTCATTTGCCATAACACTCTCTTAAAGAGAATGTGTAATATTTTCTAACAAAACATAATACCTTTTATGCTTTTACTAAAAATAGGTCTTTTACAAGGAACAGTTGCTTTGTTGCGTACAAGCATTGATTGAAGTATGCCAGGAAGACTGCAAAGAAATTAGCTTGCAGCTAACGAAAGTTTTGGTGACAGTAATGGCAATACCATGTTCTCAGCACCTTAAAGAAAAGGTAAACTACGAACTATTTTAATATTTGTGTAAAGTTCTGACTTTTACTGTTGATAAGACATTTTGTCTAAATAGAGTTGTAATTAATTTTCTTTCTGTTAGGCTTTGAACCTCAAGAATCCTTACTAAGAGCTCATTGACAAAGATTGATAGAATTAGAAGTTATTTCATCTTATATGACCTTGGCTGTACCCTCTGCCTGACCCTATCCTTTTCCATGACTGAAGTTACATTGGTTTTTAATCTGAGTAAAACAGTTATGGGCAACTTCTCCAGTAGCACAAATCATTAAAATCTGATTTATATGTGCTTGGACTAAGCTACTAGTTTTGTTTGGGGGATTGTTTACCTTTCACCTGCTCACACACACGTGTGTGTGTGTGTACATCTTAAATGTATCAAACAATCTTTCAAATGTATAGAAATGTATAGAAATGTAATGGATATACATATAGATATAAGTTCTTTAGATTCACTCTATTGGAATGAAAAAAGCATGAGGGAATGCTCCAAACTCCGTGGTTACACATCTGATTTGGATTCTGTGTTTAGCCATAAAACCCCTCTGCAAATATCTATCTGGCACTGTTCTGGAGGTTACTTAATATTTAGAGTAACTGCGAAGGCTGAGAGATCTATGAATGTTATCTTTTGTCAGTCAAAATATTGACATTTCTGCTTTGCCAGTAACAGATCGAACTGGTCATTAGGTGCTGCAGCTATTTCCAGACAGCAGTCTGAAGATCTCAGTTTAATAYTGGATCCTGCAAATCCACAGGGCTGTAATGAAGGTTAGTAGAGACAGAGGCTAGTGTCTTATAGGTTCTTTCTTTTATGGAACTGGAAGACAGGGCAATGCTAGGAGTAGGATGGGATTAAAGTTGAGGTTAAAGTCTAGGGCAACAGTGGTGGCTAAAGAGCTGAATATATTGTTGCGTCTTGCAAGTGCCATAAGACTAGGAYGTATGCTGATGTTTGTAAGGCACATATTAGCTCCTGCATAAGTGTGGTGTGCAGAAATTTGGTTGATACCTGAGTCCAGCTGGTGTGACAGGAAAGGATATTACTGTGGCAAGAAACTTTAGGGTTGACTTTCTTGTTAGGTCTTGTAGGGCTCTTATGCTGAAAGGTTGGCTAGTCCAAGTGTATGTATAACTCACTGTACATATTGTATATGGTTAATACCAGAGTTAGGCTTGGAGTTTGGGTTGCAGTTTAGGACAGCAGAGGCTCAAGATCTACATTTCTTACTGGATCTGAAAAGCTTCCAGGATTTGGATGATTGCTGGGGTTCGGTTAAAAGCACTGTTTGGATTGGTGCCAGCAGACACAGAATACCTGATGATTGCTAATGTGCAATGGTTAAGCCTAGGATTGAATAGAATCAGTAGCAACATTATGGTTTGCTGCAGGAGAGGCTGCATCTTTCCAGCCTCACAAAACTAAGCTGAGAGCTTGTGCCAGCAAAGGCTCCTGGTTTCAAGTTAGTTCTGATGTGTGTGTGCATTTCTGAATTATGATTAAGACTTGGGCTTGGGCTGTGGTTCAGGTTTGCGTTAGGATTTGGTACAAAAGGAGTAATGCTWTTGTCGAACCCTTCCAAAGGATATAATGAGACATCGTAGATTATTTATTTTTAAGTTTTGGGTGGATAGGAGTCAACAGATCTAGTGAATACTGAGGTGAAATTTGGAAAGTAGATCCTGAGAAGGTTTATAACTTTGGTTGAAGGCCCGTAGAGTTAGAATTTGTGCTGGTTCTGAGAAGGGCCTTAGTTCTATTTTATTTTGTGGCGAGTATGAGTCTTTTGCTTATAGTTACAACTAGATCAAGAGCACTATGAGCCTACAAAAGTGATAGTTTCATAACTGTGTGCATGTGGGGTTTTTGTTTTTAATGTTAAGACATACAGCAGACTGATTTTTACGGAGGTTAACCTTTTACCTTCTCACTTGAACGAAAAGTTTAAATGTTGTAGGAATGCTTTAAAATCAAGATTATCTGTAGATGCTCTGATAATAGAGGAGCTTTTTGTCTAAGCTTTATCTCACTCCTTTTATGTTATAAATCACCAAGCCATCCTCATGCAGCGTAATCATGACCTAACCAGGTTCCCCCCCGCTTCATTTTCTTCCCTTCCCACTCCAAAATGCTCCTTAAATGTGATGGCTTTTTTACTTCCTTTTCTGTTGCTCCCAGGCATGGTATTCCATAGGCCTGTGGACCATCAGTATTTATGGCCCCATAGCTGGCAGGCTGCCTCCAAACAGACACGCTCTTAGAAAACTGTTCTGAAATAAAGCAAAATGGAACAAAGCTCAAAACAAATACTGGAAAGAGTTTGCAGGACAAAGAGGTACGGGACAAAGACCTCTCACAAGGAAAGCCAGCGTGAGGGTGGGTTTTTTTGGCTCTTCCTTTTCTTTCCTTTTTTTTTTTTCCTTTTTAAACAAAAAGCCTGTCCAAGTAAGCCTCGGACAGCTTCATCTGGGATGTTTTGTCTGTTTAGCCCTACAGTGATCTATAAAGTGGACAGTGCCCATTTAAAAGCTTACAAATGCATTCTCCTACAAAGAAAGCAGTTTTATTGAGATAAATCCTGGTTTTCATACATGGCAAATTTAATCTTCCAAGATTATTAAAGGTTTAGGATGTTCCTGCATTTACAGATGATTTTTAAAGTTGACAGTACTTTGGATGAAAATCCTTGTTCTCATTAGCCTTTCTTTCAGCTAGACAGATAGGAATTCTGGCAGCAAGACTGCATAATTGCAATATTTCAAGTTTGTCACAAAGATAAATACAGCTTGATTTAAAAAAAAACAAAACAAAAAAACTCCAGTCACTCAATATCCTAAGACTTCAAAGTGAGTCGTACAACTTGCAGAAGCCAAGAAGTCCCTATTAAAATAGTTTAAGACTATATAGAACAAACAGATTACATCTAGCTTTACAAGTAGAAATTTGTTGTTCAGAAAATAATTCCATATTTAGGATCAAAAGATTCTGAGTATAAACAAATTATTCAAATATTTGAGTTGTAGAACCTCAATTCAAGCTATAATATAAGGAGACAGAAGATCAGGGAGATACCTGAAGCAGCAACTGATATTCCATCAGTGTGATCTGCTTGTGAGTGAATGTTGCACTCTTCCTACTTTCCTGATTTTTGGCCCCTCAGCTTGGTGTTCATCAGTGTTTCTAGTTGCTTCGGGTTGCTTGTCCTAAGGAAAAGGATCAAGACCACCAACTGAGCAATCAGACATCATGGTTTGTGGTTAGATAAATAATATAGATAAATAGACTGAAGCTGTATCAGCTGTTAGTCTGTTAGGTGTGAACAGTACATGTACATTTGTCTGTGTGTACCTACCTTATGCTTATTGCTGGAGTGCTGTGCTATCTTGGTTCTTGTTTAGACACGTGTTGATTATTAGCATGAAAATAATGCATCATTAAACTCACTAGCTTTCCAATATAGAAAATAAAATCACACTTGCAAATTTTGAACTGAGAGGCATCAGAAGACTGAATAAAAAAAAGTATGCCTATGTCTGTCAGTAGATTTAACTTGTTCTCTCCTATTTTTTTATTACACACACAAAACTTCTTAATAGTTTATTTTGAACCACCTATGAACAGTGCTGCTATTGTATCCTTTGCTTATAAATGTACCTTGTACATGTACCTTGTACCTTTTTTGTTGTTTAACGGGGGAAAAGAGAAGAAGGAGTTGGAGAGTGTTTATTGGGTGATGGAGAACAGTTTCTGTCTTGGACACGTTCTCTCAAGTAAAATGTTATGATTTATTTACAGGTAAGTGAGTATTTTAGATACAAGTTATCCCGACTTATTTTGATGGGCTGACAGAACTTTTCCAGGAAGGAGAAATCCATTGTGCTTGAGGCAGACAAAGTTGCTTTAAGAATAATCTTTGTCCTTAGCAAATCCTGATGATATTTTTTTTCCCTAGAAATATCATCCATTTTCTCCACATCTGGTACTTTCATAATAATGTTTTTGTCTGGCAAGTGATTAGTCTACAATATTCTAAAGGTCCCAGACATGTTTTAGTGAACTTGTCCGGTTGAGTTGAATTTAAAAATATTAAAAATATGAATACAATTTTTAGTTCTACTGAACCACTTAAAGTCAAATGGTGTTACTCACAGTGCCGCACTACACCTTTCACTGCTAAAATCAGAGGCTGTCCTGGTGACATATGTTATTACTCTGTGGGGGGTCTCACTGTGTCTTGCTCCTTATTCTTTATCACTGTGTGCCGAAACCAGTAAAACTATAGATACTGATTTTTGTCATGCTTTTAATCCTCTTCCTTATTGAAGTTTTATGCGTCTGGTAAGGAGTCTTCAGGAGCTGTAAGAGCCAATTTACCCCTGCGTTTATATCCATCTGCCATAAGATTAGGAAAATACACACTTTCTTACCTAACATGACTATATCTGGCATTCATTTAGTGGTTCTCTTATGTACATGTTTTATTTGCTGCTTTTTTTCATAAATTGTCTAAATGTAAATAAGAAGATATTTTAAAGGTAATGGTAAATTCTGCTATTTTTCCGAAGTAACAGAAGTTGAAAATTTCATAATGAAGCCACCCAGCTACTGGAAAGAGATAGCATCTCACATAATTTTAAAACAAACAAAAAAAAAGCCATTTCCTCTTTGTGTCATAGCAGCAATAGTTCTTGGAGTCTGCCGTATCCAGCTAGATGTAGGTATAAGAAATCACCTTTACATATGTGTTTAAAGTTGAGGAAAAAATCACTACAGCTCTAAAACTAATCTAATAGGAACTGGTTTATAATTTGGTTCATTCTAAGAAGCTCTTACATGGCTTAAAGATTCTTTCATTCTGCTATGGCGTTGCTGTGTTCCATATGAAATCATTTTTGAAATCAAGACATATTCTKCTTCAGTTTAAAGTAAACAGATGTAGTATGGGAAGAAATTATATATCAATCATGATCATCCAAATAGGAGAATATAGAAATCTTCTTGTCACTTCTGTTCTTAACAGCACAATCATATATTTTAGAAAGCTTTTTTTTTTTCTTTAAATATTATTCCAGTTAAGTTGAAATATATTTTCTCTGGTTTTAACAGGTAGAGGAGACAATGTGTTCCTTAGCTGAAGTGCAGCAACTGGATGGCTTTCTTTATCTCTACAAACAGCATATAATTCAGCTTATGGAATGGGTTTCAGTATCCCATAACTGCTGGACCTGCTATTCTCCAGAATTGTTACAGTTAGATGTCATCGCAACTCATTCAGGTATGACTTATTTAGTAGTGTGATGGCTCATCTAGTTCTAAAAAAATAAAGAAAGTAATAATCTCCATAGCATGCAGATACATTGTGTTTTATAATACGTAGTTCAATATTCAGAAACTTCACAAGCATATGATGAAAAGCAAAAATRAAATGTCGATGCAGCCACAGAGCCTTTTGGAATGTCAACTGCTAGAAGTATATTAAAAACATTTGTGTAACACTAAACTTTCAGGTTAATGAAATAGGTATGGATCATAGGGAGGCAAAAAGATGTATCTTATCTTTTTTTCCTTCCCCCCACCTAGTCACTAGTCTAATAAAAGATACTAGGTCTCTGTACAAACCTTTCCTCACTTATGTTACCGAACACACTAGTAATCCTATGCACTACTGCATATAGGTTAGTGAAACATTTTGGGATGCATTTCACCTAACTTTAGATGTCCACAGTGAAGATATCTCTGAGGCAGCTCTCCAAATTGCATTTATAGGCAAAGGAGGCAGTGACAGTCAGTTCTTTTGACCTAGACGTCTCTTTTGAGATCATTAAAATATTACTCTCAAGAAATTCCTGTTTGTTTATGTTTTCTTTTCTGTTGACTATGAAGGGAATATAAACATCTACTTCTGTTACAGATATCTATATTGCATATAGTTAAATGTGGATGGATATGTTTTAATTAACTGTATCTTCTGCTTTTAGTTTTTAATCTGAAAAAAAGCTTCAAAAAGCATATTTGAGGCACCCACCATCTTACTTTGCACAGCAACAAGCATAAGTACAAATTTCTTTCATCTGTAGGAAAAAAAAAAAAAAAATGTTTTCCGTGCAAGTTCTGGGTGGCCAACATTTCTGTATATTTGCACTCCCCTTTCCATGTCTGAGGAACTTCTAGACAGTTGTCTCTGTTTTGCTTAATGGCAAATAAATCATAAGATGTCTGGGCAAACATTTTGGCTTGCACYCCACACTGGTAATATGCTATTGTCTGTGTTTTCTGTCTGACACAGCAGCTCCCAGAGCTATTTTTTTTTCATTCTCACACATAATGTTGTTTTTAATCAGGTTTACCCATTTCCAATTTCTCAATTGTTACTGTTTTTCRGGAATGTAAGTTTATACTGAAATTAGTGCTGTAGATTATTTTGTTTATTTTCCATCTATTGAATTTGCTGTTATCAGTTTGATGTAATAGCAGTGTCTTAACAATGCCTYAAAACTTGCATGAAGCAATGTATTTTGAATAAATGTTAGGAAAATAAAGACCTATTTGTTGGCATGGAAATTTAGCAAATTGCAGCTTAGCACCCTGTATTGCTTCAGTCTAGACACTGAAGATTTTTTGAGTTTTGAACAGTGCATTTCCAGATGTAATTCAATGTTATTGAACTTGTTTTGGAGTCTCAAATACTTCAATCCATCCATTTTACRTATGACAGAATGTTCTTGTCATCAGAAATGCCAAAGTATTGTGTCTTTTTCTGGGAGGATTTTCTGAATGACTGGAGTTCAGTGGAATGTGTATTACAAGAAACTAAAGCTCTAGAGGAAAGTAGTTTATAGCAAACTGCTTTTTTTTGTTTTTTTTTTTTGCATTTGATTTTACTTTTATATCTACTGTAATTACAGCTCTTGTTGCTTGGCTTCTGACCAACACTGAATTAACAAGTTAGGTCTCCGAGTGCTCCAAGTTCTTTAGGTTACCACTCCATCCTCTCCTTCCCCATTGTCCCTCCTTCCCCAAAACAAAAACAAAATAAAAGGGAAGACGGCGCATTCCACAGTAAACAATGTGCAGAGTAAAATGTGTATGGTGTGTGCGTATTCTTCCTCCTTTTAAAGAAAAGGTTGAAAGCCACTTGGCTGTTAATCATTATCAAGAAGTAAGGCACAAACTCCTTACTTCTTTGGGAAAGTCACTTCTTCAAATGTTGGGTTAACAACTTGGTTTGTGCGGTTTCTTTTGTTTCTGCTTGTTTTCTGTTTGTTTATTGATTAGAAGTAAAAACAATTTATCACAGGATGTAAAATTTTTGACAGGCTAGAGAATGAATTTGGAAAATAYACAATGAATTCTTACAAGGTACAAGTTTTGACATACCTATTTTAAATTATCTTCTAAAATTCAAATATGCATTATTTAAGCATGGAGAAAAAATACTACTGCAATAATTTTATTATCCAGATTTTGAAGCTGACCCTTTCAGACAAGCCCTTTCCTATGCCTCTTAAAGTCATGAATAGCTTTCCTTGAATTCTGCGTATGGAAAAACTTGAAGGAAGACAAAAATGTAGCTTGTTCTKCTGTTTGGAGTTGTATCATGGTGATACCAGATTCAGTAGTGGGTTGGGTTTTTTTTTTTCCCTTCATTAAATTCAATAAAGCCAGAACTTTGTGCACAGTGTCAAGCTCTAAGAACTAGATATCAAACAGCATTAGTTCCCCCAAACATATTAGTCCACCCAAAATGTCCTCTTGCACCACACTGGTCTCAGCAAGTAGCAGATATCATTAATATGTCGACACTACATAATGCAATGTAGTATAAAAATGCCAAGCTGGCTCTAAATGAGAAGCAGRGTGAACCAGTCTGCAGGGAGCACCACGCTGCCATGGCTGAGACTGCCGCTACCTGGTTTAGCCCTTGCAGAGTTAGCTTGGGTGTTTGTACGCTCCCTGATACGGTGTAACCTAAATACATCAACAGCCACCRTGCAAGAATGGAAAGTTAAATACTGCCAGGCATCTTACAAATTTTAATGGAATCACATACTAAACGTTTAGATAGACGATAAAATAAATTACTTATTAACGCTCCAAAACAAGTCTTACACATTTATTTTTCTAGGTCCTGTCATAGGTGAAGCTCTCCATGACTTTATTCTCATTCTTAAGACGTGTCTTCAGCCAAACAAAGACCCCCAGATGCGCTTAAAACTTTTCACTCTTTTATCACAGTTGCTCCAGAAAGCAAATGAAACCGTCAATTCTCAGGGGTAAGTAGAGTTCTAATTTCACACAACCATTTGAACACCAAAGTAGCATTGAAAAGTAATGTCCATGGTAATTATTTAACCCCTATAGTTGTGTCCATGTTTGCATTTAGCATTTCTGGGAAAAGAAGGACTTTCCCACCATCTGCTATAGCTTATTTTCCTTGCTGTGYGTTTCTAATAGTGCTTAGAAGAGGTATGCAGAATACAATTTTTTTTTTTTTTTCAATTATTGTCATTATCATTATTATTATTATTGAAGTCTGGACTTTCTCCTCTGTAGTCCTTCTATCTTTGTCAGCATGGAAGACTTAAAATGGATTTCATGCAGACTGGGATAGTTTTCAAAAAACAGAACAACAACAGCAACAAAAAATCACTGAAAAGAATGTATGTTTGAAAGCCGAGATGGGGATTCTTAGGAATTCTTTGCTTTTTTTGTTTTSCCTAGCCAACAGCTAAATCCTTAAGCTTTGCCTGTAGCTTTGGAAAGGAAACAATCAAACACCAGAACAGTATGGATGTTTAAAACTGGTGGTCTAATATGGTGTTTAAAAAGCATTATACTAAATGTTTGATAAAGAGTTATTATTACTCTCTCAGTGACTGCTGCTGAAAGTCTCTTGTTGCTTGGCCCTATTTAAGCATTGCAAATATAGTTTAACTGTAATTTACACTGCTTATAAAAACCCTCTATTTATAACAATCCCAATAATAGGGCCCTTTTGTCATTATTTAGCTCTCTTAGTTGTRCAAACGCTACCACAAAGTTGTCCTGAATACAGATATCATATCTGCTGCACTTTTCCCATTGCCTGCTGTATTTAGCATGTAAATGTATATTTTGATGCATCTTTTTTCATTTTTAACTTTAAAAAAAAAAAAGAACAGTTTGAATATTAATCACAGGAAGCAGTCTACCTAAAAGTACTTTGCTAGCAATATTCAGTTACACTTGAAGTTTTTTGATGGTTCTGATGAGCAAATGGGCAAACTCAGAGTGGGCATTCTAATGCACTGAACGCTTATCCYGGTTCCGTGAGGCCATGTTATGCTGAATGTAGACATATTTTTGCCATTTTTATATATGTATTTAGTATATTCCAGGCCTGCATCCTATAATGTGTGTAAAAAARGGGAGAAGGAAAAAACAAACAAACAAAAAGGTGTATCCTTTTAGTGGGGATTCCATGTAAACTTAAGAATCTCTGCTARCACATCCCCAATGGATTCTGGGCTAGTATACTTAAGATGGCATATAATGAAGCTGTCCTTAAAATTTTAACTCTTGTGCTGTGTTTGTTGTTATCTATGTTTCAGTATTTTCAGGATCCAGTATTAAAAAAAGAGAAAAGGAGAAAAATCTCCTTGTAGTCAGTGGATTACTTGTTTAAATAATCTTGTAACTAAGTGGTAGTTACAAGATCGGTCTAGACATGCAAGAATCTTCCTAAAAGAAATAAAAGCATGTTGGAAACTATTTCAAATTTTCCAGGATCTGCCTATTTGGTGTAAGCTAATGTAGTATGTCTCAGAACTGTATCATCTAATTTAGAATGCAAAGACCTTGGAGCCAAGAAATGTCATCTGGTGTGTTCTGCGATGCCCTGAACACAATAATAATGCTTACTAAATATGCAATAATATATTTCAGTCTAAAATTGGAATATAAAACTCCTTCCTAACTATTTATTATTATGGCCTAGTTTTACTGTCCTTTATTTACTGCAGAATACGTTRTTAGCTCCTGTTCATCTACTGCACAGAATCGCATTTATTGGGTCAGCAATTTAGTCTYGCTGACATTTCCTCCCTTTGTGTTTTCCATTATCTGGTCTCCTGCTCTTTCTCCTTGGAAATAACATCATATGTTACAGCAGAATAGAATATGAAGGTTTGGGCTTAATTTTCGGTTTTACCTCTCATTGTGATCYACAGAAAATTATTTAGGCTACCTCTAGGCAGTACGAGAGGAATATTACGTGGCGTGCCGCGGCGTCCTGATGCYGCAGTGCTCCAGGCCATGCCCCTGGCTGGAGCGTACTCGCTGACGCCTTCTGGTTTCCTTTGCATGGGCTGCGGCGCTCTTGTCCAGACAGAGAGCTGGAAGGTGGCTAGGTCACAGATCGGGCACATAGGAAGAAGCTTTCATTTAACACACAACCTTATTCATTCTTTGTCTCAAGTTTCTCACCTGTACGGTGGGGTTGATAGCATTTCTCTATCTGAAAGAGTCTGAYGTGCTCACATAAGCATGTTAAGGTAGGTCCTGCAAGTATTACTTGTAGAGAGGTGATCACTGCAGGACTACATGGGGAACTTCACCAAAGAGTAAACTTTTGTTTTGGCAGTAGTCAAAGTAAGTAGGATGAATTAAAAAAAAAATAAAAATAAAAAAAACTTCTGTATGCAATCTATTTTTTTTTTTTGTATGAAAAATGGAGCCAAAGAAAAAAATTTCCCTGAAAAAAACAATGAGCTGCCAACTTTGCTATGATTCCCAGAAGAGGGAAATTACCAATGGGAAAAAAAAATAGAGGAATATGTTTTAAATTAATGTACTGTGCAAATATAGTCACACATTACACCAGCTCTGTGCAGATAGCAATGATGGCAGCTTTTTAGCTCAGGGCAGTATGAGTGGGTAGCTTTTTTTTTTTTTTTTTTTTTTTTTGATAAAATACATCCAAATAAGTTGGTATATCTTTGTATGAAGAACCCCTCCTGACTAGGGTTGGCCCACTCTAGCTCAGTGTGTCTTTCTGTCCTCTGAGAACAAGAGAAATGTAATGAATTTTACAACTCTGTTTATCTCTGTAAACTAAAAAGGAGTGGAGGGAATTAAAGCTCTGTGAAGTTTTGATCCTACTTACCATTGTAACATCAGATGCTTTAATGTAGCACATAACATATATAGGTTTTTACATTTGAATAGATGTTGGCAAAACATTTTTAGTTATTGATTTGTAAAAGCAAATCCTATTTTGTCCTGWTTACCTGGATTTAGGATATTAACACTGGAGGAAAAACAAACAAACAGATAAATGGGAGTAGTGGTTTTAACCTGTTTCCAAGACCTGCTTTTTATATCTGCATAACGACTAGGTATTATCTGTACAGATTCATATTTTGGTTATTTCATGTCCAGTTGAGAATAAAAGTCTCAACTCGGTGAATACGAATAGCACAGACAGGGTATGTTCTTTCACGGAAATAGCTCACTTTTAGAATTAAGTTACACAGCTATACAACAACAAGATTTGAAAATGGAAAGAGGGAGAATTTAATTGCATCAGCAACAATTAAAAATACATCTTGATGGTAATTAGAGATATTGCAGTTTTTTTCAACCTTATTATCTCATATAAAGTAGTAATAAGTTTTGCTTACATGCTTGCATTCACTGTTTGAAGTAATTTGTTTAGTTTCTTAAAACTAAATTTGTTTAGCTTCTTAAAGACATTCTACCAGTTGATATATGAAGGCTTTTAGTTATTATACTAAACAGAGTTGTGTGGTCATTGACATTATTATACCAGATAATTGCCAGATATTGCTTCACTGATTCTAATGCAAGGCACTAGAACAAGTAYATGCATGAATAGCGTAGCATTATGGCTAACATAATGCTGATGGAATCTACCTTTATGTTTTGACAGATTGTCATTCATAATTTCCTTTTAGCTCCAAAGCAGTTCTGTGCTAACAGACCAGCAGCTGCTTCTGTTTTTCTGTAACAGAGCTCTCTGTTAAACTGTAAAGAAAAATGGTGGTCATTAACACCTTTCTGGCATCTTTTTGAATAGAAAATTCTTAACTTTCAAAAGATGTGTTTAAAATAATCTAAGGATTTTGACAAATTTGGATGTGTCTAATGGGACTTCAGATTACTGAATCTTAAGTGCCATCTGCTGGACAAGAAGCAAGAATTGGTATCTAACTCGCATTTCTCGAACACTGCCTGTTCCTTTAGCCAAGCCGTTAAGCAACAGCCAGGTATGTGTATTTTCAGCACATAGAAGATGGAGACTTTCAGTTTTGTATATATACAGCTAGATAATTAAGGTCTGGCAGACTAGCCGATTGTATTTTTGTCAGATTACACCTGGATGATAAGGTCTAACGGCAGTGGATAAAGGGTAGTTACAGGAGACGCGAGGTAGCTACAATTACATTTCTTAATACATTGATGCAGAATTATTATCAAAATTCTTATCATTGCGGGATGTTTTCGTTTTGTTAAAAATGCTTTGTTGTTGACATCTGTCCWTCATGTTCCTCCTGAGGCACGACACGTCTCTCTAGGAGCCACTTATTCATCCCGCTGTTCTAGGGCTCTTTGGTGAGGAACAGCTTCTTCCCTTCCTGTCAGGCACGTGGGTGATAACGTGCTGTTTTGCACTCAGGTGGCTGCAGTCCAGATCTGCTGAAAGTTTGAGCAGAATGGGACACGAGTCAAGGTAGATTTAGCCTGTTATTAGACAATCTGTTCTGCCTGCTGCCAGCTGTTCTCTAAGGCACAGAGGCAAAGTGAGTAACCACAGCCTTAATTAGCTAGTTTCAGGCCAGAGAGCTGTGTCTTCTTGACACAAAAGCCTTTTTAAAAAAGGCTTGTGTCTGAGATTTATGCCTTTTCCTCTTCATTTAAAATTGCTTGAGCTGGAATTATATGAGTATGAGGGAATATTACTTACTGCAAGTTGTTGGCTCCCACAACATTTTAAATATAATAACAGCTCGTGCAGTAGAGGAAGCGCACAGAACATCAGTGAGAAAATCAGATTTCTGTGTATGTGATGAAAATAGATCGTTGTTTATGGGTCTAGTATTACACAGCATGTCCAGCATCGTTGGAGTCAAAACCAAACTTGTATTGGGACTGGCGCCATCAGAAAATCCTGCAGACCTCACATTCTTGAGGCAGACAAGTTTCTGAGCCAAGGGAAAGCTGAAGTATTTTGTGTGGACTTACGGCAATATCAGTAGTTCAGGTCTCATCAATAGCATTCATACTTTTCAGATTATAAGTACTTTTCACTGGACAGTCTCAAAGGGCCTTACAAATAGTAATGAATCCTCACAGCATTCGTATGGGGTGTTATCTCCACTTCACAGATAGAGAAAATGAGACAGAGAGAAGGTAAGTAGTTTACCAAGATAACACAGTGAGTCACGGGCATAGTCTGAAGTGGGAGAAAGTCTAGCCTCCCCCTTCTGTGAATGTTAAGTATTTGTTTAAATATTACCTAGAAAAATTAAGTTATGAAGGGCTTATCACAGACGTTATAATCATGTTGGTTTATAAGATTTTATTTATTTATTTTACAGGGTTTTTTTTCTGTTCTGCCTATGTGTTTCTATGACAGAAAATTCTCCTTTACATCCTGTCAGTCTCTTTACCACTTTCTCATGAGCCTTTATTTTGCTTTCTTGTTTTTGGCTGTAGGCAGTTCCTTAGCTACCTTGAGACTGTGATAAAAGACATGCTGGCTCCTAATCTGCAGTGGCATGCTGGAAGAACAGCAGCTGCCATCCGTACTACAGCTGTATCATGCCTTTGGGCTCTTATTCACTGCGAAATGCTTTCACCAAAAGAGGTAAATTCCTTCTTTCCCATCAGACGTACTCTGAAATCTTAGGCAGGAAAACAAAATAAATGCAAGAAAAAAGAATAAATCCTAATAGTTGGTAATGTTTTCAGAGGGATGTATACTTTTCATAATAAAATTTATTGATTGCAGTTGGGTGTTAATAGCTGAAATGATCAGTAGTTAGGGGGGACAGTCACAGTGATAAGGGACCCAGACCTGCAATGATATGGTGAGCTGCAGAACTCACCTCCGTGAAATTTTGTAGGTCTTCGTTGTAGCATAATGTCAGTTATAGAACATAAAACACCAATCACAGACTATTAACAGAACAACTGGGATATTTGACAGCACTGGGCCCTTAGCCAGCGCATTTGCAACAGCACTGCAGCTAGCTAGGACGTGCTTTTGTGTAATGTGGCACAAAACTAGTCTGTTTGCCTTGGAACCCAGAGGTCCGTTGAGGAGAGAGATCTAAAAGATGCCTGGAAAGGGCAAAGGGAGATAAAATGGAGCTTGAAGGATAGCTGTATAAACTRTGAAGTTGACAGCTAACAGACAGTATATGCGTATTTGTTATCTACCATGGTGATCAAAGATTAATCGAATCAGAGGGCTTTTTGAAGCTTGTTTGCTAACAAAAATGGTATTCAGAAAAAACGCACTGAAAAATGTTAAATGTTAAAAAAAAAAAAAAGAAAAGAGAGAGAGAACATCCTGAAAATGTTACTAAATATTCATAGCCTTTATTTCCTTTTTAACAGACCTTAACTGACCAAAGTGCTTAAACACATGAACTGGTTCATTTCGCATATATGAAAGTGCTTATCTCAGAGACTGCTGTCACATTTAAACAAGGACATCTTTCTGAAACAGAAAATGCCTTGCTGCATTAATGTATATGAAATGTACATATTAAAGGAAAATTATGAAACTCACTGAAAATGTTGTATTACAGTCTTTATTTTTAAAATTTCCTTTTAGAATAAGAGCACCATCTACTGGTACATATGCATAATTCTTATGTCCAAATTATTCAAAGTCTTGCCAACAAATTTTTTAAAATGAAAAGGCAAGAAGGTTTAAAGCTTTTAGTAGTTAAATAAAACTCATCTGCATATGTACTGAGTATTCATCAACTGGATGATCTAATGATAGATTTTCATTTCTCAAGCTTAGTTAAAGGCAAAAATAAAGCTGTTTATCTTGAGGATTATTCAGTACAATTTTTATAAATTAAGCAAGCCAGTATCTGTCAGATTTAATGAGAATTGATGTAACCAATAAACACATTGTCTAAGAGTGACTGAAAAGCTATTGTTCTTCTATGTTTTTCTTGTGAATTGTAGATCTTAGAAGTTGAAGGTATGCTGATGCCTCAAATGATTGCCTCCCTGGATGAAGACTCTAAAATGACTCGACTAATGGCTTGTCGTATTGTTGATGTTTTTTTCAAAGTCTGCGGGAGGCAGTTTGATTCAGATAAGCTCATCAAAACTTACCCAGGTATGGCAAGAGGTTTTTKGGGGGGGTTTTTGATGGAGGTGTCAGTGTCTCCAGATTGAAGAATTACATTTGCTTTTTCACCTGGAGTGTCATAGTAGCTTTGTTTTTTAAGGATGAAAAGTATTGTGCTGGATTAGTAGGCAGATTCACTATCTAGCTTTAGGATTCACTGTGCAGGTTTTCCACCTCACCTGGAGGTTCACTGCAGCTGGTAACAATGGAAGCACTAACACAGACTACGGAATGGCAGAAATATTTTATATCACTGTGTCATCTAGCTTTAATCCCATGTAAAGCGCTAGCAAAAAAAAATATAAACAGTTTGAGATGCGAATAGTGGTAGATCTTATGCTGACTCCAGTTCTCAGCCATTCTTATTTCATTCCCATGCACATGTTCTCCGGCTATTTGTGTTCTCTTATCTGGTGTTCTATCTATTTGGGTAGATCTTCCACACAATTTTATAGATATTAAGAAAGTGGAAAAAGTAAATGGCTGCACAATATCATACATTTAATAGCATTTTTGTGTGAGAGACACAATTTAATGTCTTAATCCTGCAGAGATTAAGACATGTTCTTAACCTGTCAAGTGAGACTGCTTATAGTGTATGAAGTACGTGCATACATTTTAGAGAATCAAGGTGTTAAACACCTAGAGTGCGTGTTGTTGAACTGTGACTCCAACAGCACTTGCATCTCACAAGGCTGCCCTACACTAGCTTTTTAACTGTAGTATTTCATTTATTTGAGGTATCGTACTGCAGATAATTTAATGTCCTTCTCTTTGCCTACGTCTCCCCCATGAGCAAAACTGAACAAAGTATCCTGACGTTATTATGAATTAAACCGCTAGATGGAACCTCACTCAATATTACTGTCATCACAAGGTTTGCCAGTGTTTCATCTGCATCRATTCCTAGTTTAGACTGTATGAAATAATGTTCTAACTATAGTGAAAGCGGGACAGTAATGCATTATATAAATGGTAGTCACATTGTTCTCCTTGCTGTGTTTCAGAGTGCCAACAGCAAACCACAGCATTGTACCATAAATAGACCTGAATAGATAGTGAATAGATAGAATAGATAGTGGAGGTTTTTTTTAATTATTTTTAATTATTTTCTGTAATGCCTCTTAGGATGATGTTTAACTGCTGAACAATAAATCTGCAGAAGTACAGTCTATGCTATGTAACAGGATTTCTGTTCTCAGAGATATATGCAAATAAGGCTTTCCCAAACTCGGCATCTTAATCAATGATATTTTTGTTACGTGGGACAGCAGAAATGTAGCAATAAACACTTCTACTTTGGAGAAATACATAATCGGACAATCATCAAAGCATACCTTTGCATTTAGCGTATTCAAATACTCTGAGATGCAAAGTCATTGACAGAAACTGCAATATTTGATAAAAATACTGTGCTTTATAGAAAATAATACTTAAACTCTTTGTTTCTCTAATGCATTCATAAACATGCATAGTACCTTGTTAGGTAGAGTGTTAGAGAAAGTTCAGCTGAATCTGAATAATTTCATACATTTATTTTGATTTTTTTGACAATAACTAAACTTTAATTTCTAAAGAACAATCCAATCATAATATACTGCATGCTTTTAGAACCTATATATTTCATGTATTCCAAAGGTCAAAAGACAAAAGCATGTTGTAAATGCAATAGTAACTTCAGTAATTACAAAATACATTTGCATTTTGAAATAAAAAAGAAAAAGATAACTTCTCACCTCTGTTCATAGTGGTTTTTGGTTATGAATATTTTGATTATTCAGTATTCAATATTATGAATATTTGCAGAAGTCTTAAAGCGGCTAGATGATGCTTCACCTGATGTACGACTGGCAGCTGCTCACACCTTAACTAATTGTTTTAAATGCTTAAAGGACAATGACATGAAATCTTTAATGCAAAATAATATTCGGTTTCTGTACCAAGAACTGTTGGTACATCTGGATGACCAAGATCAAAATATCCAAAATGCAGTCCTAGGTAAGACTCTGTTTTATGTATTTTTAACAGTGTTTTTTCAAATACTGTTTTTAAGTGTTCTCTAAAAGTAGTACATACAGCTAGAGACTAATCCGAACAGGCTGACGGCATTGGAGGCTTTCCTTTGGGTTTCAGTGGGTGTGAGCTCAGGCCTTTTACCTGAATGCTACATCATGACACATTACATTTTTGCATGCATCTGGGTGGGAATATCAGTATATCTGATATATCAGAAGACCAGAGACACTAACTGTTGCAGCATGTGACCGTATACTAGCTTGTTTGATGGATTTTGTGGAATTTATTGGTGTGTCAGTCTGTGCTCAAACATAGAGATATCAGAATACAAACCTCAGCAAAAAAGAAGGGAATCAAGTTGTCATGACTGCTCAACTTGCAGAAGCACAACTTCGCAGTTAGGTTGCACCTACTTTGAGGGAACTCGGATAGAGAAGGGCAGCTAATAACTTGTGAAACACATTTTTGTTTTACAGAAGCTTTAAAAGAAGGAAGCATTTTATATCCAGAAATGCTCGTGAGAGAAATTGAAGTGGTTGTACATAAGCATCGAACACCAGTCTATTGCAATCAACTGCTACACCACATTCAGTCACCCAAAGAATCAGTTTTATGAAGCAATGCTGAAACTCGTTAGTGAGCTGTATGTGACATTTATATGATCTTGATTGCTTTCATATTTCATTTGTACAAAGTAGCCTGAGCAATAAATAGATCTTTTTCTTTATAAGTTCTGTATTAGCTCATTTAAAAGTCAAATGAGCACAGTTCTACATTTTTTTGCCATTTCAACAGTTCTTTGTATTTGCTAGTGATAAAACAATGTTTTAATTCATTCTGCATTGGAAGTTTTTCAGATACARCAGTTAAAGCAGGAATGTTGTTCAGGAATCTGACACTATTGGTAATTGAGAATGGTAATCTAGTTAAATTAATAGTCCAGTGTCAAAGTTATATTACAGTAATTCAACTAAACTTTGGTCTTTCAAGGATCATTTCAAGCTCTGGAAAGTTTTCAGACTTTGTAGAGTCAGGTCTGTGAGGATCAGTTCTATCAAAAATATCTAGGCGAAACTTCTGTTGCATAATGCAGCAAAATTTTTATGTTTTAAGTACTCATACTTACTATGCTGATATAATAAGAACACATTGTGAGCAAGTGTCATGAAAGAAATGGTTTTTATTTTCTGTCATAAAATGTAGTACAATGACAATAAGGTTAACACTTTTAAAACTAAGGTTTATACATGGGAAAATGTGCTGTTTTGTCATATAGATTAACAGTATTTATATTTTTGTATTTTTAAATATATAGCATCTGCTATTTTTGTTTATACTAAAGTGCCTTGGATAACAAGCAAAATTTGTTTGCTTATTACTTTGAAATGAAATACTCTTATGTTAAAGCTTAATTTTTTTTTTTAACTTTTTAGGATATAACTTTTAGGGTATTCTCATATTTTCAGCAGTGTAATAAAATGAGTGATCTTCTAGATTCTTCTCTGAGTCATTATGGAATAGTATGCTATTTATTGCACACAGAAAAATCATGGAAAATCAGGCTCCTGTTTTCTTAAATTATGTGTATTACAGACAAAAAATGCTCATTGGCATTGTATCAAGCCTTTTATCATGCCTTGGCTTGTATTAAGCCTAAAAGAGGAGATTCTTCAAGGTTTGGAAATACTTCTTATGCTGTAGAAAGTCCTCATGTTTGCTTGGCTTTCTGAGCTAACTTTGTCTTTTCAAACTTGTGATGTAACTGTTAACCAAACCATGATCTGTTTAGAGCAATATCTACTTGTATTCTCAAATAAACATTTAAGAGAAATTAGATATGCAAGACATTCTTATTCCTGGCTAAAAAGCCAGTCATGCAAACTTATGACCTGTCCTGCACAGAATATTGGGTCGTTTTGAAAATCCTWATGAAAGGGACAAGTAAAACTAAACATACACAGTAATAGAGCAGTTTCTTAGTAATSCAAAGGTTATTTTGCATTCTCCTAGAATAGACTACTCATTTTAAATCATATATTCTATCTTTGAAGCTTGGTTTTCTTTTCATGAAAAAGACAAAATATAATTCTTCCTGTACTGAGCTGCATTTTAGTTGAGTAATATAATTTCTACTATATTCAGTATCTTCCTTCTAGAATCACTTCTCAAGACCAAGAAGGTCCTCAGTCATGCTGTCCTGAAGCAGAATTGAAGATTTGCTTTGTTTCCCCCCCCTTTCCCTCTCTTCCCTATGAAGATCAAAAAAACAGTTTCTGGTTACATGCTGTTGTAAATGTACATCTGGCACATGGACAACCACGCAAAAGTGCTTGGGCTAAATATGATACAGAGGTTTGAGTGCTGTTTGCAGAACTGTAAGGTCAGCTGAAATTCTTAGGAGGCACAAAGCATGTGAAATGTATCAGGTCACACTAAAAAAAAATACAATGGCAAGTTGCATTCTCAACATAACCTCAAATATAAAAATCACTAGAAAACATTGCATTGCTTGTTTAGTCTAATTAATAATTAAAAAGCCAATTTAAATAGATTGGAAATAGACTACATAGCTACCCTAGTAGAGCACTTAGAGTTTTCATTTAATACTCCATAGTCAAAAAACAAAGTGTTTCAAAGTGCTTCAAAGCATCAGGTTCTTCCAATGCAACATGAAATTCTGCTTCTGCAACAGGATTCCAGGTCCAAAGTTCTAATTGTAAAGTTCCCTTGAAATTCCACCAGATGTATCCTATTGAACCATGTTATTGCAGGCACAATATCATTAGGATTCTGTATTGGCAAAAGTGAGATTCTTTTACTTTACCACTGGCTGCAGCCTCATGAAAGCTGTAGTATGGATGTTGTGCAGGAATTTTTAATCACTCCTGTGATCTAAAGAACGTATGAAAACCCAATTTCAAATGTGGGAAGAGAGAAGTGTATCTTTAGTGCTCTTAACTGGGGTACAAATTGTCAGTGAAAGCTCAAGTATCCACCATGTTTAATATCTTGAGTAGGCTGGGAAATATTTTTGTTATCTTTCAGAACAGTCCATTGTGGGATGTGTCCCAAACAAAAATCTCCGCATCCTGCAACAAATCAGCTTTTTTTCTTCAGAGCCAGGACACTGTGAACTGGATATTCAGATAGTCTTTCTAGAGACATGCTAAGCAGCAACCTGATCCTAGTTTAGGTATGTATGACAAATATAGACATGCTCCACTACATTCTTTTATTAAACAGTGTTCTGGACATAGGACCTCAAAAAAATGCCTACCTTGGATATAATTTACCATACTTCGTCTTATATATCCCAAATTTCCCAGATCCCTTTATGAAGAAGTACTATTATGAAGTCTCCTGTGGATGGTGCATGAGCCTGGGTTTAGTAAGAACTTGGAAGAATTATCCTACTTATTTAAAAGCTATTTTCCTTGAGAATCAACTTTCTTAGGTTCAATCTTTTATTGTAGCAGTGGGAACACAACTGAAATGTATAGATTGTTTCTATCTTGTTAATTAGCTATTATATGTACTAGATTTTATTAGGGTTCTTTCCGTAATGTTATTACGATCATATTCATTACATAACTTTTAAGCAAGGACAATTTTTCTTGGGCAAAATAGTTATCTCAAACTTTCAGACTCTTTAGATAAGCAGACTTAGCCCTGCCCTTCCTGTGACGAACAGATGTGCTTCTGTCTTCGTCATTACAAGCTAGAAGGTTGTGGTGGATCCTGGGACTTGGATTCTCAGTGAAACAAAATTTTTGGTAAGTGTATGCATTTGCCTGACTTAATATAGAATCTTCTAAATATTTGTTGACTACTTTAAATAGAATCACTTAGTTAGACATTAAGAGAGCAATGTAAAGTGACACACCTAGACTTTGAGGAAAAGTCTACGTCAGAGAGCAGTTTTAGGAGAGTCTTAAAGTTAAGTATGTTCCCAGATTCATCCATTTCTCATCTGTGTGGACTCTTACTGGCAATCTGCAGATGTCCTTAGAAGTGCATCAGGCAGACCGTAGGTGTTTTGTCAGTAAAGTGCACTGTGCCATCTAGTTGTATGGTAATGACACTTTAATTTGTCTGCTTGGGTATGCAGCGTGCTCTCCAGAGACTGACGTCCAGTTATAACTGGACTGTGCTTCCATGTTTTCTGTCTGAAGAGGTGGCCAAATTTAGTCAGGAGAAAAGTTTTGAGATGATCATGAAAATAGGGTTTAGGTGTGCCCATAATGTCAATAGGGTGGACAATCTTACTGCCCAGTACAGCGTGTGTGATGACCTCTGTTAACAAACTGTATGTGTCCTGAAGTCCCCTACTCCAGCATTAACTGTGTCTTTTATTATCTATAATAACTGTACTATTACTGTTAACTATACCTTAAAGCCTTCAAACACCAGAACATGTGGATTAGAGTTCTGATTGGTTCCTGGATAGGCTTTATCTCACTTGTGGGAAGCCCCTTGTATAAGCAAAATACACCTAACATAGCGTTGCTCCTGGTATAGGAGTAGCGTTTTGGCCCCTGGAAATCAACCACTGACTTGAGAGGAGCCAAGTCAGCCGTTCTGTTTCATTCGCAGAATCTGCATTAGCAGCACCGTGCAGGAAGGTGAGCAACTGGTGACTTTTCTATAGAAAAGTGAGTCAGAGCTGGTCCTGTTGGATACATAGTGACTGCTCCTTGCCTCAGCCCTTCAAGTGAAGCTCTAAGCATGTTTGAAAAGGAGAACGATAAAGCAAAAAATCTTTCTATTAGGCAGCTGAAGGATCAACAAAAATTACAGTTAACAGGCTTGTGTCCACTTACTGAGATCAATCCCCCAGGAAAGCTCAAGAACAGCAGTAACTGAGATGAAGCAGCAGATGAGAGCTGTGGGGAGAACGGCTGCTCTGTCAGCCTTCCCTGTATGTAATCGGCTTTTCTTGTTAATGGCTGAAATCCCCTCTAAGTCAGGACGACAGCAGGATCTTGTGGCAAAATTGAATTGAAGTGCTTTGCACGCCCCTTTTAACTGATAACCTAATCGCCCTGTACAGAGCACCACTGCCCTTGGCGCACTCCGCTGATAGTGTAGGGAAAGGGCCTTCATCACTATAACTGTAAGGTGCAAGGCAGATGGAGGAAACTTTCTTCTATGAGCGTTGAATCGGACTTCCAGACGCTTTAGGCAATTTTCATACTAATGCACATACATGATCAGATGATCCTTGGACATGGGATCCTTCCCATCCTTGGACACAAAGGCCACTGCAGATCCTCACGTTAAAGAATGCTTCCTCAGTCTACAGGATGCTCTTGCCCAGCAACCCACGGTATCCAATGTCCCTCCCTGCRTTGCTACCAAGGTCCAATATCCAGTATTACCACTCAGCGTTAAGACTCCTCTAGTCCACTGTGACTAGAAACACCTTGCTGCACTGGTCTCTATCACATTCGGTCCATACTTCCTTTAATTGCTACCAGGCCCAGGACCTTAGTGGTTGATAGCCAGGGCGAGAGCACACAGCAGAACAGGCTTGCAGGAATCACAGTGGGAAGAGCAGGAAATAAGAATGTGGGAAGGAAAGAAGGGATACAAAGCTGAGACTAGATCTGCCCTTGGACTGCAGTTTCCCCATACCTGGTGTCAATTCACAAAGTTTTTTTTAATATGTTCTTAACAGCACTATAGACTGTTAAAACTGAAATGTTTTTAATATGATTTATTTTTGTCTCTGTTGATCATTTTTTTACAGACTTCAGCTTAGCCAGTAAAATTAACTGAGTTGGTTTTACTTTCAGAGCTCGTTGTCAGCTGTTCAAAAACTTGAAAGGAATTCTTATTTGCTTCAGAGCTTTTTTTTTCTGAAATACGAAAAAAAAATCCCTATCTATATGCACCAGCTTCTTTTAACAAAATCTGAACATCAGACCAAGGTTTACTTAAATCCTAGAAGCCAAAGGTTCTGTTGCCTTTGCAACCTCATAGCTGAGCAGCAGAGGGAAAGCTGGGTCTAAGCCACCCATCTCCATACTCTCAGTTACTGGGTCCCAAGGCAAAAACACCTGCCTGGGACAGGTTGGAGCAGCCCAGAGAGCTGGCGTGGTGCCCAGAGGCTGCCGCTGGCCTGGTCCTGCAACGCACCTGGCCGGGCTTCCATGGGAGGAGAGGAGAAACATCCCCAAGCTGTGGCCTTATAGCCAAAGAATTTGTGACATTTACACTAAGTAGGAATCTGATCTGATCCTATCTTATGCCCTTAAACATACCCCCAAATTACCTGTTCTACCCTAAATACAGGAAAACAGGTGCCAGGACAGAAGCGTGAGGTAGTTTTGCTCTCTGCAAAGTGTTCAGCCATGCATGGAGAGGAGGCTGCAGGGACCTGCTACCTCATGCTAAAAAGCATGTGTTAGATTCCAGGTATTATTGGGATCACCTCAATTTTGGCTAAAGCAATTTGAAACATTAATATAACCAGAACAAAGCCATTTTAAAACAAATCACTATTGCCTAAACGGATTGCTACATTGACTTCAACTCAAGTCTTGCATTAATGTCTATTTTGCATCCTTCTCTGTTTCTTAAGGATTAGCTTCTTACCCATTTCTTATCCAAATAACTACAGAGTTTGTTTACTTAGGAAGGTGACTGAAATGTTCCCTCCACTTCTTTTTTTAATACATATTACCCAATGTTTCCCAGCAAGATGAGTTATTTTTCTTAAATACACCAATAAATAATAATTTTTGGCGTGGTTACACTTTCTTAAGTGACACACATCCTATTCTTCTGTTTATATTCACTTGAACTACTCTCGACTGCAGTACATGCCATTAAGATGGCCATGAGAAAGCTGTATGTTTGGGGAGATTAAAGATTTACAAAATGTGACTCAAATACAGATTTCAAATTTAATTTATTTGCATCCATTCCCCAAATATTTGAATAACACACACACACTTCAAACCACGRCCTCTTCCCTTAGAACAGGCCTGCCAGTAATTGAATATACGTGACATGCCTTTGTAGGGGGGTTGTCCGGTGGGTCCCGTGGCCGGACGCTGGCACAGGCAGAGCTCATTTGTGTGTAACGCCAGACCCGTGCCTCAGTCCCGGGAGCAGTTCGGGGTGCCCTGCCCCTGCCCGGGCGCCCTCGAGGAGGGAGAGAAAACCCAAAAAGGCCCCGCAGGGAGGGAGCAGYGCAGAAATGACAGGAAAGAGCAAATTAGGGTCCAAGGGGAGGTAGCTGGCTGTGTGCTGGTGCCAAAGGGGGCACCACACCAGGGCTGTGTGTGAGCGAAAAGGGTGGTGTAGCTGTGTGGGAGTTGTGGGGGGTGTGAGGGGTTGTGTGGCTGTGGGGGGGCTGGTGTGCGTGTCCAAGGGGTGGCGCGTGTGAGGCCGGGTGTGGAGGGCAGCGGGCGTGAGGGGG
>NW_020450871.1:5070621-5103468 GCF_003343035.1 Apteryx rowi | reverse complement strand
AGCGCGGCCGCGGAGCCGGCGGTGCGCGGGGGAAGCCGGCGGCCGTTGGGGCCGATACCGGCCTCTCCCGGGCGCCCGGAGCTGTTTGAATTCGCGCTGTGGCGCGGGAGGGAGAGGGAACAATCTCTGCTGCGGGCGCCTGCTGCTCGGCTCCTCCTGGCCTGCAGCCTGGCGGCGTTTCCCTGTCAGGAGCGGCTGCAACCCGCAGCTTCTCACCCTGGTTTTCAAAGAACTGCTAAGTGTGTCAGTAGTGCTTTTGCTTACTGCAGTTGCTTAGCTTTAGTGCAACGTTAACACTTTATAACTCAGCTTGTGACTGGCCTAGTGCTGACTAGTCCAGCACTACATACTTCTCCTCCCTGCCCCCAAACCCCCGGGGTGTCACCTCAAGTCGGCTTGTACCTGTGAACCGCTGCTGTGGGAAAAGGCTTGTCGAAAATACTTTTTTTTTTTTTTAAATGGAATAGGTCAGCATCAGACCTGCCTGTGATTGGCTTTTCTTAGTTTTACTACAAAATAACATTACAGTATTTTAGTCTTGCCATTATTTGCAGATCACAGAACTGCGTTATTGATGTTGTGATCAAGTTTGGTTACTCCTCTGTAACTATGAGGAGTAGAAGCACCTGATGAACCGTGAAACTGTTTGGAGGCAGTGCCTAGCTGTCTGTGACAGTCCAAGAAGTGTCATGCCTGTCTTTTATTTATATATATATAAAATTCCTTTGCCTTATTTCCTTTTTCAAAAAAAACCCCAACAACACTGTTTAACATATATAGAAGAAGCAAATCTTAGGTAGCAGATTCCTGGTTGAGTGTCTCTACAATACACAGAATCCCCCTATCCGGTCCTCTGTTTTTTAGATTAACGTTTCACAAACAGGAAGTGAAATCTTTTCTGGATTGATTATTTTTATATTTTCTATCTTAGTGCTATCGAATTAACTCTTAGAAGTTAATGCTTCTGTTGAATTTCCAAGTTAGTCTTAATGTCCAGTTTCTGCCCTAAACTGTAGGGGTTTATTAATATCTGTTGATTTACATAATAATATAAATATTAGCTGCAGGCTTTTACTTTGTAAGTGATCTGTATGGAGGATTTTATTTACAAGCTTTCCCTGTTCCCAAGGCATATTTTTACATCCGTATGTTAGCAAATCTGACAGAGAGATAAGCTAAGCTGATTCACTGACTTGTGATTTGGTTGATAGTAAGAGTTGTGGACTTTCTGTGTATTTGGGTGCAGGAAGCTAGAAGTCTTACTAAGAGCAGGAGGTTGGGTCAGATTTTCTTTTTTTTGGTTGAAGTTAGACTGTAAATATTGAAGTTGTTTTATTAGCTGACTGAAGCGTACATTTTTTGGAGTGAAAGAGATTAAGTATAGTGTCTTGCGTTTGTTATCTTTGAGGAGGCTTGTAGTTAAAATACACCCGTGTGACATGTAAACATGCGTGAAAGTGAACTCCTTGGAATTGCCCTCCTTCATGGAAGGCAACTGAGGGGTTAAAAAAGCTGTGGGCTGGCCGAGGCAGCCGTGTCCAGTAAATTCAAACTGTGCCTCTGACTGACAACAGAAGCTCTGAGAGGCTGGATCAGCTCAGCCGGATCCTCCGGGCTTTGTTGCGCCGCGGAAGCCATTTTGGGATCCTGCGGAGCGGCGCGGCGGGGCGCGGAGCGGAGCGGGGCGCGGAGCGGAGCGGGCTCGCCGTGCCGTCACCGCGGGAGCGGCCGCGGCTGCCGTCGCCAGCCCCGAGCACGGGGGACGCATGGCGCCGCGCTTCGGAGACACCGGTTTGATACCAAATGCTTATTGATGTTTTGTGCGCAGCCGTGATTAATCCGAGGGCTACCTGGGCAAGCTCAGGGGGCGTTTCGAAACTCTGATTATTATTACTTTTTTCTCTATAACAGCTTAATCTGATGAAGGGAGGTTGTAAACAAGGCATTGAACGTCTTTAAATGCGGAGGCCTGATGATCCTCGTGCAGTAAATCATGGGAGATTTTCAACTGCAAGATGATCTGCAGGTTCCTAGTTTACAAAATGACTCAGTGTGTTGCCATGCAGAGTTTCAGGTGCTGTGTGTATAAACAATGAACAGACATGTTTATTGTTTCACCATAGCTGAATGTATAGCTGGTTTATGTGTAGCTTCCTTTCTAAAAAAACATTGAAATGGCACTTAATATGAATATGCAACATCACTGTTTAGCAAAGAACCCTTTTTTGTTAGGAGCATTACAGTTTGACACCTGTATCTGGGGATCTTTGCAATAATATTCAATGGTAACATCTAGTTTAAAATGTGAATTTTATTACTTGAATCTCTTTTAAAAAGGAATACTGATCTTTAAAGTATGTTTGTTTTTTAAAAAATGTCAATTTAGCTTGGAGTTCTTTGCTCTTCAGCCTGTTTGAACTTGTAGTTATTTGGGTATGTGGAAACATACTTCATGGAGTATATTTGCATAGGAATTCAATCTGGCCACTATTTTTTTTTTAACCAAAAAGTATTTTTATTGGTTATTCTGAATAACAGAAAATAAAGTTTGAATTTACAAGTAAAAATAGCTTGCTCTCAGGAACTGATAGGGTCACATGCTCTACTTTCATTGCACTTTCATTCTACATTCATTAATAAATAGTTAATAATTTGTGCAAAGGTCTGTTTAGTCTTTTTGGCATTAGTATGTTAAATCATAATGACTTAACTGAGTTCACTTGCTTTAGAAGATTGGAATAGATTCTGCTTGAAGTAGAACCATCAACATCTCCATAAGATTTTTAAGCTTCTTGCTTGTAAACCCTTATAATCTAAAAAGCAAGACATACTTTCTTGCCAGTTTTCTCATTCCTAGCTTGTCATATAGCCATGCAGGTTTGCTATGTCCAGCAGACTTATTTTACTGATAGTACTTGTCTGGAGGGAAGAGGGGGGGGGAAAAAAAGTTAAAGCCAGGTTTACTTCCCTTTTGCCATCTGTGAGTTGCAGCATGGTTCAGTAATTACAACGGTTTTCTGGGACTTGGGAAACTTGGTTTTAATTTTCTGCTCAATAGCAGACTCCCTGGTGTGTATTTCTACTCTGCCAGTTTTCCGTTTGTGAAATGGCAATGTTACCACTTCCTTTGTCACAAGGGTGTTTGTAAGGAAGTGCCTAGATAGTATGTTGATGGAGGTCTATTTATGTAGCTAAGATAAGTCATGAGTGGGGTTCGTACTTGTCCTTGCCATGTGTCGTTTGTAGTGTATGTACAGTGTATATTGGGTACTGCTCTCCCCTTGTGACACTCCCATGCTTAAAGGCCACGATCAGAACATATCATCTTACACAGCATCAATGAAGCTTACTGCAGTGGTACCAAGGTTTCATTGAGGCTGTCCAATTCTGAAAATGGTCAGATATATACTTCTGTTACAGGTAAACAGGCTTATGGGGGAGCAATATGGCCTGAGGTCACTCTGCTTCATATTCCACGTCCTCTGGAGATAGCCAGGGCTCTGTGCAAAGGTAAATTCTGCTGCCCTGATTTAGGGAGTCCTAATGCTCCCTTGTATTTTGGCCAGCTCAGAATTTGTCTCTTCTCCTGCCCTTCTACTCTGCATGCTTAATATAACACTGATGCAATTGATTTGCAAGGGAGAAATGATGCAAGATTGTCATTGTCTCCTTCTCAAGAAAAAGCAAATAATCGGGCTGTGTCCTCTGTAGGAACATGGAAGCTAGTTTGTAAGCTATGGAGCAATGATAGATGAGAGTTATCTAATGTCTGCTTGCATTCTAGCTGAAATATATGCTTCTCAATTGCTTTTAAATTCTCATAAACATTCTTGCTACTTTTTTTTTTTTAAAGCAATTACGTACTTAGTTCTTTCACTATATGCATCCCTTCCCAATTTGAAATAAATGTTTTGTGGGCTTCTTGAAGAAGGAAGGACATTTAAAGTTTGAGCCCAGTAATATTTGCAACAAATCTGTTATTAAAAGCCTGCATGAATCTGAGGCCAGGCATTCTTTGGTATCTAAATTGGAAATCCGGTGGGCTCCAAAAAGTGCTGAAACTAGAACTAGATACTACATCTGCTTCTCTGGTCCCCTGCCAAGTTTTGTGGGTTTTCTGCTCTGGTTGTATATGAAAGTTTCGTAAACAAGAGGAATTCATGGGCTATATGAGCAGTAGAGTGCTGTCAAATATGAGTGAACAAATTAGAGAGACTTGTTGCTCTCCACCCACCCCGATCTGTTCTGTAGTTTAAAGTTCTGCTTGTAATAGTATGTGGAATATTTCTAAGTAAAGTGGGTCGTTCATTTGTTGCATGATTTTTGTGTTGAAGAAATGGACGTAAATACATTCAAGGCTTTTCAGTTAGCAATACTACCAAGTTCATATTTTAAAACTAACTTGAGATGATGCATTTCCAACTTTATCAAATAAGGAAAATAAATTCTAGCACTTAGTTCCTTCAGAAATCAAGAAGGGGAAAATTGGTGGGGAAGAGGAAAGAATAGGAAAGAAAACTGAGCCAATGTGTTATTTTTCAGTCTGCCTTTGCCCTGTCCATCTGTGCAGCAGAGACTCAAGGAGGAGCTGGGTAGCAGTGGAAAGCTCTCCCTCATAGTCTAGCTTCCCATGTGGAAAAATGTTGCTGGGTGTCAAAAGCATAACATGAGCTGCTGAACAGCCAGGTCCTGGATCTGCTGTTGGAAATGGAAACTAGATCTGCMGATGAAATTGTGTGTTAAATAGTTGTGCCTTTTAGTTCCAATTCAGCTCCAGTGGAAACTGTGAACAGAGGTATCCCTAGCCCATGATTTCAAAATCTTTCCATTGGAATGGACCAATTTAAACAGGTCAACCTTAATCATAAACTTCAACAGGCATATACCTATGACAAATCTTTTTCTTGTTAAAAAAAGTTCTGATGTTACTAATATCCCTCATCTTGAAATTCAGTGTATTCCCATCTTTGTTATTTGGGAAATCTTTACTCGCTGGTTCCCATTTCCTATTTTCTGAAATGAGCTCTTAGTTGTTGTTAGAGTATGACTGTAGTTGTTGCTCATTCTAGCCATGTTTGCTGCTTATTCTAGCAAAACAATTAGACTGCTTTGCTAATATTTCTGCACTATTGATTTTAAGCTTCCTCAAAAGAAACAACAAATCTGCTCTATGAGCTTGTGAAACCGAAGGACTCTGGAACAGGTGAAGCAAACTTAAAGAAATATCATTTACTGGAAATGCCTTCTCTTTAGTCTTCAAAAACTAATATGTAAATAGCAGAAATGAGACCTTATTTCTCATTACCCCCACAAATGCATGGGAGGTGCTTGCATTCAAAGAGGTAGGCCTGTAAGTTTGATTAAAAACAAGAACGAAACTCTCAGTTTTAAGTAGTGACTGAGATGACRTCCTCCTTACTAGCATCAGAATTTGGAGACAAGTGAACTGACAAAGTATTTTAATATTATGTGCAGAGATTTTTTTTGAATTGGCATTGCCTGTACCTATGTCTGTGCTTCTTGTCACCTTTATTTTTATATTGGTAGCTATCCAACTGAAAACTCCTATTTCAGCACAGCAAAGTGCATCCCCAAAATGAGATACTTGTTGATGTTTTGGTTATAAGAATTAAATTTTACCCAGGGATGTTTTTATTTTAGTTTGGGCATGTCAGCACAGTTGTGTGGAATATCTTTTAAGTACAGTAATGTGCTGGGTACTGGTGCTGAAACAGGAGCCATAGATAATCTGAAAATAGCCAGAATTCAGCTTTGCTAACCATACAAGTCCAGAATAGTGAAAATTCCTATTTCTTAACCATGAAGAGCCTACTATCAAAGAATCTTTTCTAGAAAAGCAAAATTTCTTTCTTGTGGCTAATCCAATGCAGATCATTTTTTGAAAATACTTTGTACTTAGATAACTTGCATAATACTACAGGTAGTCACCCACCCATACAGTTACACAAGCTTCTTGATATGGCAACATCAATTTTTACTTTTTTCCTAAAGCTATAATACCTTTCAAAGAGCCCAAAGAAAGTTTTACAGTTGTTTTTTGAAATGAATGACACTCTGGAAAATGTACCTAATTCAAGCCATGTGAGTCATTTTGAAGTTGGCTTTTCTGTTTGGGTGTGTAGTCAGTGTTTCTGTGATAGAATTAATTTAACTGATACCAAATACTGCATTTTAACGTGAAATGCAGGAAGTCTCCTTGCTGTTTAGTGGATGGTGTCCAAAGGTTATAAAAGAAAATGATTTGCCTATATGTAAACTTTCAAGTTTCAGCTGTGTTGGGCATTGTAAGTGCACAAAGCAGACTGTGCTGGTTGCAGCATTGATGGGTCTTTGAAGCAAAACTCACTATCTATGAAGAGACCTCTGAAAACATGGCTAGGTATTTTTTAAGTCTTTATGCATTTTAGGAGGGCAGCACAACTCACTTCATACGGAAGTGTAGTTTAGTAGTGATAAGAGCTTGGCATATCCCCCAGTAGTGTTCCAGAGAGCTTGGGAATTGCTGAAAATAGAGTAGCATTAAAAAAAATTCACTCAAAAATAAAAAGTTGAGCTTCATGCAGTAATAAGGCTTACCTAACGGAAGCATTAATATTGCTAAAGTACCGAGAGCTCCATGTTTCTTATAACAGTAGCTTTTACTACTGCAGTACTTCATAACACAGGCTGAATGATGCAAGGGCTCTTACCTTGGCTTTAAATATTTTTAAATCATTGCATTACTTTATTTTCACCTTTTACAGTATGATTTGAAACAGTCAACATGGACTTTTCACGCCTACACACGTACACCCCTCCCCAATGTGTGCCAGAGAACACTGGCTATACATATGCACTCAGGTGAGAACTTTTTTTTTCTTGTAGAGAAACTATATGTTCTCTGAATGTTGTTAATTCTGGAGAGTTTAGCTTTTATGGTAAGTAGTTCTTTAAAGAAGTATGCTTTATCTAGTCTGTTTTTGAAAATAACTACTGTGTCCTAAATGGAGAAAAGAATACATCCTGAGCTAGCAGGACAATGACTAAGATAATGACTCAGTGTTTATTAGTTGCTATGAATAAACTAGTCTCCGCCTAGTTACAGTTGATGTTTTATTTCTATAAATGTGTCATCAAAATTCTTAAATGTTTTCTCTAATGGCTTGTAAATTCTGTGTGTTTTTACTCTGATAACTTGGCACCCTTTTTCACTTTAAAACATTTATTAATATGCGCTCATTACTGCTAGTGTGGAATTTGACTGGAGGTAACTTATCATTTTTTAGTAGAAATGCTTATTGTGTGAATATAAAATCTGTATTCTAATGAACTCTTTTCTTGTATCTTGTTGTTTAAACTGGTGACTACTAGTTTCTTTAATTACTTCAGTTTTCTAAAAATAACTTTGGAGTGTTTGCTAGCTTTTGTATTATGCTATTCAAAATAAATGTGTGAATGCTCATTTGAATTTTTGAATATTAATATGGCAAATTGTGACTCTTAATCTATTGATCTTGATAGTGGGGAAAAAACAGATGCATTTTGATGCAAGTACACACAGATGGACCTGAGTTATTGGTTTGGCTAGTTTTAGGTTTAAAAAAATGTGGTCATTAAAATACAGTATGAGGTTATTTTTCTATTCTGTGCTATAAATCATTATTGTGCATTTAATGTGTATTTAAATCTAGTATTTAAATTGGAGAATATTTGGCTGTCAATAAAACAAAAGTTGTCAAGACTGTAGTATTAGAGATCACTGATTAATATTAACTCTTGTATACTCTAAGATTATGTACTTTTATCAGTTTTGATGTGTATCGTTTTTTAAGCTATAGACTGATGTTGATGGTATTGCAAAATGGAAGTCTTAACATGTTTATTGTACTAATTAAAAATGAGGTTGTAGCTCTTCCAGAAGTTTTAGGAAAAACATTGGTAAGATGTTGATTAAGAGTATTTACTAATTTTAAGAAAGAACCTGCTGGGCAGTGGAAGATGACTTATGTGCCTTTGATCATCCAGGAGGTCTGCTATTTTATCACTTAGTGTTTAAATGAAAAGGGTGTTTTTTCTTTGTAGGTGCTAGATTTGCATTGTGAATGTATGATACATAGGCTGAAATATTTAAACTGTCTTTTACAGGAGATGACTTCCCATTATGAGCCACAAATGTAGACCTCAATTCTTTGTTTACAGTGGTTTTTTGTTTGTGTGTGTATATCTTTCCTAAAATATGAACTGTGAAATTATCTTATCTTTTTTCCTGAGTTGTTAAATTTGTCTAAAACAGTACTAATATGTTCAGATGTACTGTCTTCTCCACAGCAACTATTTTTTCTCACAGACAAGAGGGAATAAGGAGATCTTAGTAATAACTTAAGATTTTTTTTTCCCCTTTTACTAAAGTATTAGCAAAGTAAAGTTCAGTATCTTGTTTAAACTAATTTGGGGCTAGAGCCTCTCTAAGTAGACTTTCTTCCTTTGCCCACTCTTCTTTTTATTGTGGCATATGAGTTTGTTTCTCACTGAAGCAGGCAAGAATACCACATGAGCAAAGATTAACTTTCTGTGAAAGGAAGATGCAGAGTGATAGATCCCATTTGAATTCTGGAGTATAGTGTATTTTGACTTTTATACTTTGGGTGTAGAAAATAACTGAAGCGTTTGACTTCCTACATAAATGAAGGTTGTCATGTTGCAAAGCTGAGAACTTGTGAAGAGGGCTTTGTAGGAGGGGAGGGTTCAATTTTTTGAGGCTTTTCAGCCTCCCATTTTGCTGTGTTAAGCAGCACATTAGATATCATAGGCATTCAAAAATGGATAGAGCTAGATAAGCTGAAGTTTAATGACTGACCTAATATAGGCAGGTATATTTAACTAGTTTGGATTTAATTCTCTCTTTGTAACTTTCTTAGGTAGAAAGAAAGGATTAGCAAGTGTTTAATTAAATTTTCTCTCTGAAAATTCCATGAAGCCCAAAATATTAAAAGAGAAAACTATGCAATACACTGTCTGCTTTCAGCATGTCAAGAGAACAGACTGCTTAATCTTGTAAGCAGACTTCCACATCTGCGTCTACATGCTGAATCTTTGCAGAATGCCGGCTTATTCATGTAGTTCTTCCAAGCTCGAGTCAAGCAATATTTGGAGAACCTGAAGAAAGGGTGAATGGGGCAGAGTTGCTAATTGGAAATGTTTTCATGCCAAAGTTCATTCCTTTTTTTCTTTCTGTTTTCTTTTCCTCTGTCCCCTTCCTTTGTATTATCTTTGCTTTTCCTGGGATCTGGCATGTTCTCCCTTTGACAATTCAAGGAGCTTCACAAATTTTATCCATGAGTTTCTCTAAAATTTACTTCTGTATGTGGCACTACAGAAAAGTACAGAGGAGTTGGATACTACCAAGCTATTAATAGATTTGGATATGACCTATTAATAGAACTTGTATTAATACTCACTGGGGTTACTGTGTGTTCATAACCATTTGTAATGCTTCTAACTTGTGCTTCTACTCCTTGAGCCCAAATCAGGAAAGCATTAAACTGATATAGCTAAACAAGCTATAGTTCTCTAGGTACATTGCATTTGTCTCTCTTGCTGTCTTAAATAATGCAGAGCATTCTTGCTCGCTTCGTTCCAAAACTTACAAAATAAATGACACTTAATGTCCTCTTGACCAAGCTGTATGTGGGCTAAAATTGGCAGACTTCATTCTCATTCCACTTACGTAGATGTAACTTGAGAATTAACCCACTGAAGTCTAGAACGTTTTTGCTCCGTAGAAGCTAACATGAAGGAGGTATAAAGGTAATAGGAAGAAATCGGAAATAAATATAAGACTAGATACATCAGCAGATGTGGCAGCAGCCATGGGAGGTGGGGGGGGGGAAGGAACCAGAGTATGCTGTTTGCATAGATTACCCGGGAGCATAGGCTGAAGTAGGATGATTGCATCCCATCTTATGTACAGCCAGCCAAAAGCCATATTGATTAGGTCTACCAAAAATGTACAGGTTCATTTTTGCCCTATAAAAGGGCAGAAGTGCTTACTCCAGTGATTTTTCCACAGGAAAAAAAGATGCTTTTCCAAAATGTGGAAAATGGGATAGAAAGTTAGGATGCTTCTTGATACTGTCTTGACTTCAGAGACTTTGTATTTCCTTGTGAAGAGAATTACTGTCCTGCATAAGCAAGAGAGAAGCTCTCTTTGTTTTAAAGAGGAAAAGATATCTTGGTATTTTAGATTGTAGGGCCCAACTCCAAGCGGGGTATTCAGCTGGAACTGATGTAAATACTCATTGAGATACTTAGTAACAGCAAGTGTTCACAAAAAGAAACAAATTGAGGCAGGTTACAGCTGTCAGTTTGTCCTCTGTACTTTATGTTCTTGTGAATTGAGTATCTGTGAATTGCTGGGTGAAGATGAGAAAAAACAAATGTATAGTGGCAAGTGTAAATAGCAAAATTGAGTTCTGAAACAACTGTTTAGGGAGGGACTCAATTTAATAATAAACTATTGAGGCTCTGATTCTTTCAGAATGAAGGAATGAACAACAGGAAGAGCCATATTTAACTTCTATTCTCACTTCACATCTGTCAGAATGCAAGCTGCCTAAACCTTTTGAAACCACTGTAAAATTATGTTCTTTGTGCCTAACGAAATGTAGACTGAATCTGTTTTTCATCTGAGGAAACTCTTCCCTGACTTCTGCTCCCCCTCAAGAAAAGTGGAAGAGACATTCAAGTACGCTGGTTTTGTTTTAAGCTGTAATCAGACTTCTGCTGTGTTCGAGGTTGCACTGCCTATGGCTGCGTTCGCAAGCAGTGCAGGCCACTAAGGTCAAACAAGTGGTGCTGAATACCTGACACCGTCCGCATGCCTGTGGGCAGATGGGACACGCGAGTCGCTTGGGACTAGCTCCAGCGCATGGTGCAGCGGGCTGGATGCCCATGTGCTGCTGCAGCACACTAGGTGCGCTCCTACGGTGCGTCGCTAGGTTAGTTTTCTAGGCGAGAGAGATTTGGTTCGTGTGCTCTGACACCGTTTCATCTTGCGTGCTTTCATTTACATTGTGGAGCTATCAGGAAACTTGCTTCAAAAGCACCCACCTTATCAGAATTTAATCACTGATGTAAATGTAGCTGCTAGGACAGCTAATGTTAGTTTATATGCCAAAATAATACACTATATAAAAGCTTGTACTGACTTCTTGAAGCTTAGAACAATAAGTGTAGGCATTGTTTAGCAGTTTCGTATTATTTTATAATCTGCTTTTTGTTTTTTTTTTTAATTTTTTTAGCTGATTATGTGAGAAAATCCTGTGCATCAAAATGATCCTTTCTTCACTAGTACCCTTTCTAGTAATTGTAGGGGTTGTTTGTTTTCTTGGGGGGGGGGGTCAAAGCTTCCATTTCAAATACAGATTGCACAGTAGAATCTACTCATTCAGCTTGTTATTTGTTTGCTTGGGATTTGGGGGAGAAGGGGCTGCTTTAGATAACATTTCTCATACCTTGCACAGGCTTTGTTTTGCTTTTCCAAAAAAAAAAAAAGAGGGGGGGCAGGCAGGGAAGCTGAAGTAATTGCTATTACAGCTCTGCCTGGCACAGTGGTCCAGCTGGGAAGAGGGGCTCCATCGGAAAGCTAGCCTAGAACACTCTGATTGTGGAATAGTTTGTGGTCAAGGAAACTGAGTGCTTAGATACCTTCAATCACAGCGCTGAGCACTGGTAGAACCCAGCCTCCTGCTACCCGATACCCTGTAATGACAGGTTGCACTTGATTACATGACTGAATGTTTCCTTTCATTGTAAGTACAAGGACTGTGCTTTAGGCTAAATAACTTCTGTTTTATTACTCTTACTGATTCTTTTGGTTTAGTCTTGTGTTTTTCTACAAATTGCCTCTTGGTTTTCATTGTAAGTTTTCATGAAGATTTTGAGAGAACCAAGTGTAAAACATGCCTAAGTGCTTGGGGAGTAGAGGTCTTGCAATAATGATGGGGAGCATTTCTACATGTAAACTTGCCTCTGTGGGAGAAAACAGAAAAGTGGATGAAAGGCTGTAAACATTCTTTATTTGGTCATAGTTAAATATTTCTAATGACTTGAACTAAATTAAGAAAATTTTTTAAGTCTTTAATTATTCCCCTCCCCCCCCCTCTTTTTTTTGGTAGTGCTAGTTAACCTAGTGTGTCTAGCTGGAGTGGAGGAGTTTTTATAAATATCTCAGAGGGGAACTGCCCACTTCTTGGAGCTGGAAATTCAAACTAGCCTGGCATGTGAATATTTGGTTCTCAAAAAGTGGAGTTAGCAAACAAAAAATTGAACTCTTATTGAGTAAAAACATGAGACTTTTCCTTGCATCTTACAGCACATCATGAATTTTAATTTGCTCCTAGGCGTGGTGAAGAGAAGTTGTGCCACGGATGGCTTCATCCCTTAAATTGGTCCCAAGTGTACTGTGTATGTGTCTGAGAGGATGTGTAATGCTTGTTCCAGCTCAACTTCAAACATGGTTTCCATGGTAGCTGTTTATTCCTAACTGTGATTTGCTTTCAGTTGTTAAAATYGTAATACAAGTTGCATAGGAAAACTTTTAATACCTACATACTCCTAAATTATTTGGGTTATGTGGCATATCTTTTCAGATTTGCTCCATAACCATGGATAAACTGCTTTTAATGGAAATTCAGACTAGGTTGAACAGCTTGTTTGTTTCTAGCAGAACTTTCTCTTAAAATCTAGTAACTTTGCTGCTTTTACTTTCTTTTTTTTAGTTCAAGTTATTCTTCAGCTGCTTTGGATTTTGAGACTGAACACAAATTGGATCCGGTATTTGATTCACCAAGAATGTCACGGCGTAGTTTACGGTTAGCTGCTGCAGGATTTAATAAATCAGATGATGCCCGAAATGATATCCTTCATGATGGCTCTTACGCCGGAAACATGTCTTTCAGAGAACAGTCTTCTAAGTAAGCCATTATTTTTATCAAGACGATTTAATTTATTGGTTGGAGTCTTGAGTTTATACTTATCTGAAACATGACTGAAATTTTCTGTCTGAACATCTTAATACAAGAAGAGATTAACTGTTTTACTCTTTGTTATTGGTGTTTACTGTCATACTTTGAAAATTACTATATTGAGGATATGTAGTTTACAGTAAAGTCTTTGCAAAACTATAGATGCTCAAGAGTGAGGATTTTCTCTTAGGCCTGACTTGAGCTGTCAGGTCCCATCAGTGCTGAAATACCTTGACTGTTTTATCATTTATTAAATGAGAAACAAACAGAAATTTGTATCTTTAGTGCTATGTCTTTTGTATTTGCTTTCTGTTTCCTAGAATGGTGAAGCAACGCAAAAGTATGAATAAACAATCTGGCAGTGTGAGACATACGCCAAGGAAAACTCTATCCAGTTCTTCTATTTTTAGCCAAAGCAGTTTCAATAGCCATGCCAGTGATACGTCAATGGTATCCACTGTATTGGACGAATCTTTGATTCGAGAGCAAACTGAAGTTGATCATTTCTGGGGTAGGTAATGAGCTCTATTGCTCATTTCAAATGGTGTAAAAACTGTGGTTTGGCATGTGTGGGTATATGTCCAAGTCTTTCCTCCTTTACTCACCCATTTCTTCATCCTTCCCCCAAATGCACACGTGCTTACACCTCTGTTGTAGATATTTGCTTGCTAAGATGTCTGCTGGAAACTCACTGCCTAGTACATAAACTCCTGCTCTTGATTTGGTGGTACAGTCAACATCAAGACACGTTGTTTTGCAGTCAAATTGATATGCCGAACAGAAATGTATACAATTTTGTAATGCAGCACCATACACAGCATGGATTTAATTCTTACCATTACACTTCATCTTACCATTCTTACCATTGCTTTCAAAATGCACATGAAGTACAATATTCAAAGAATGGTAAACAGGTAATTGATGAAGTTTCCTTAAAAAGCCTAAGGAAAAGTATTATCTTGTTTATTTATAGGCAAGAGTGTATTCAGCCTTAACATATCCTAATTCAAAAGGTCCAAACTAGTAGCACCTTAAAATTTTCGAAGAGAGGTGTGTGTGTGTGTGGTCATGGGTTTGGAGGCTTTACTGGAGCTGCCTTTTTTCAGCAAATATAAAATACTGTGGGACAGGAGATAATGATTTCTTCTATCTCCTAATTCAGACTACTTGTTTCTAGTTAGTACATCTCATGTTAGGACTCTGGGGAGGTCATAAGAGTCTTTCAGTCTTCGTTGAATGGGTGCTAAACTTCAGAGCACTTGGGTTTTAAAACAGGGTTTTAAAATACAGTAGTAGCAAAGTGGTTACTAAGCAACAGAAACGGCATAAGCTCCTAATTAGCTGCTGTAAAGTCACACGGGAGCTGACTACACTATTTGTCATTCATGTTTTTCTTCTGCAGCTGCTTTCGTAGAACACTTCCTTAACTGTCACCCTACTACATTAATGTCTGAGTATATGGATCTCTTCAAGTGGTGGACTGCAAAGTATGTTAAATACTAATTGTAGAGTGACTTTTCTTTGCAGTGTTAAATAGATAGCTGAATTCTTAAATTAAGTCAGTGTCAGATGTCATAGTTCAGTATGGGATTTCATTATACTTGGGAGCAAACTCTTTTCTTTTTCTTTTTTTCTTTTAAGGTCTTGATGATGACAGTGACCCTAAAGGTAACTACACGGCCCTTTTGCTTCCACAAGTGTTCTATTTAATGTGGCTAGCAATGTGGATAGTTTTGYACTGAATGTCCTACTCTTGGTTTGCTAGGTAGTGATACTACACTGATGCAGGGGAATGGTGATGTAGCAACAGCAGAAATGCAGACTGCAGCGATCAATGGCTATACTTGCAATGATTGCAGCATGCTTTCTGAACGGAAGGAGGTTCTTACAGCATACTCTGCTTCTCACGTGCCATCTTCCAGAATTTACTCCAGGGACAGGAGTCAGAAACATACATCTAGTAAGTAATTTTCTCTTGTGTGTTATATGGATATCAGGGTGGTATACAGTTTAATTGATGCATTTTTAAATAGCGTGACTTAAGCGCTTTTCCCACCTTGCTGAATTTATCAATAATTGAATTCTAAAGATCAGCTATCAGGAAATAGCTTTTTTATATCAATGAAGACTTTGTGGTGTTGTCAGCTTCTGATACATGACTATCAATGTGGTTTTTGTTTTTTGTTGTTTGGTTGGGTTTTTTTTTTTCCTACTGTTGTAGGAATTAAGGAATGACAAAATAAGTGCCAGTACTGGCTGCAACAGTACATAGTGTTCCACATCAGTATGAACTTTCAGGATTGAGCAGAATTGTTACTTTGCAGTGTTTCTGTTATCCAGGAAATATCTGAAAGATACCTCCTTACTTCTGGGTTGTGTTGTGTGTTTTTTTGTTTTTGTTTGTTTGTTTTTTGGGGGGGGGGAACGGGGTGTCAGGTCATTTAACCTTTAGCATATTAGAGTGTTTTTTGGAGCTAAACCTCCTTAAATTGAACTCCAAAGAGGAAAAACCAAACAGACTTCCTAGAAACTACACTTCTAAAGCTTGAAAATGAATGAATCTGCCCTAGATAAGGTTCTGCCTTTCCAAGGCAATCTCAATTCTCTGGATAATTGTCCTCAATGTCTTGGCTGTGTCTGCTTGCATCTTGCCTGCATAACATCCTGGAATTTCCTGATTATTGGTAGTCTTCAGAGATAACTGAGAAGGTGGTGTGGGTTGTTCCCCCCYCCAGTGGTCTTTAATTAGAGTGGAACCAGTTTAGGGAGACTGTAGGTGTCTTATTCTTGAATGAAGTATCCTTCCAGTTGCAAGAAGTCATTTGTTTGAACTGTAAGGCGTGACTTTAAATGCTTTGAGGCAAGTATTTGTTTTTGACAAAAGTGTAGTGCAGATAGAAGTTCTGTTGTATTGGCATAATGAGTTTCAAGAGCGTCGCCATGCTAAAACCTTTTCTGTGCTCCAGACTTCGTATTCACATAGGAGACTCTTGCAGGTGAACCCATCCTTGTACATGCTTTTGAACTTTAATCTAGCAATTTGGGTTAAATCTGGGGGAGGGAAGCGACAATCATGGCAAGTTTTGGAACGTGACTGGTTCTATGAAAGCAGCAGTATGGAAAACTGTGACTTTCTTCCTGCTGAATATCCTCTAAAGGGGAAGATGTAATGGAAAAGCCTTTATAACACTCGAGGCAGGCTACTGCAGTAACTTCTTTCCTCTAGTTTAAATGGGAGAAGCAAGTAAAAAGGTCTCTTCCTTTAAAGTCCAAAACAAGAACGTAGTTTATGCCTCTTATTTCTTTGGAGCTGTGATCCATGAAGTCAGTATCAACAGTTCAAATCATTGAGAAACCCTGAGTTCTGTAAGCAAGGAGTTCATTGCTGTTTAGAGTTCTTAATCTTCACTAAGAAAAGGCATTCTTGCTGAAGCCGTATTTCTGTCTTGAAGGCATTTTCTTCAGGATGTAGTTCTTGCAAAAGCTTTTGCTACAATATCTAATGCATCCAGACTTTTCAAACCATACTTGCTTAAGCTTCATACTCCTGGCTAAACAAAGGCTTTGGATTCTTCAGCCTCACTTTTCCACTAGCTAATGATCACAGAGATAGAAGTACAACTTTATGTAGGTGAATAATTCATATTCACACCTTTTTTTCTTTAATAGGAGGCACCTATTTCTACATGAATAAGATTCTGCGATTGGTCAAACATGCTGCAGCATCTTTTGCATCACTCTTAGTGCATCTGTTTCAAATGGTTCTGCTGAAGCTGGGTTATGAATTTAAAGGTACCTTTTCAGTTGCTGTGCTTGGTCTCCACTCTGAATTTGTCTTTGTGTGGTATCTAGAGTGCTTCCCCACCCTCTTCTTACTGACTTCACCTGTTGCAGAGTGGTGTTCCTTTTCTGTAGTCGTTTTGCTGGCTACTGTCTTTCCCCTTTTTCTTTTAACTCTGTTGTGCTAGCCCTTCCACACTTTCCCTCTGTTTTGGAAGTATCAAGATCCAGGTGTGTGATAATGTATAGATAGCATAGATTCCCATGTGGATTTTTTCTAGGAAATACCAGAAGGTAATGTTTAAGTTGAGAAACTTAAGTTGGTTTATAAAAACTGGTTTGTGTGACACTGTCAAATCTTAACTTTTCAGTGTCCTCAGGGTGGGCTACCTCATTACCCTTAAGCCCATTGTGCACTTAAAGCTTGATTTAGACTTACCTTGAAAAGTAAACCTGCAATCATCTCTGTTCTTATGCATATCTTGTTTTCTTGAAAAAGTTTGATTCTTCTTTGGTGCTTGCCCTTCCGTAACACATGCTTAACCAGTACAGTTAAACTGCTGTAGGCAGAAGGTAACTAGCATGTGTGTGTAAGAAAATTTCTTCAATGTTCCTTCCCATTCTGTTTTCCTTGATACCTTATAACTTCCTAATGCTTTCTTTTGAGTCTAAGAACCAACACAAAGAGGTGACAGCTGCCCCTACAATGAGAATAGGTGTTTAGGATTTGATGGACCTTTACTTAGGTTTTGTTTTTATTTGGCGAACTTCTTAATTTAAAGTACTTAAACAGACTTTAAAGTGAATATGTTTTCTCTGGTCATCCTCATGTAATGAGCATTTTATTTCTGTTATGAGTTCAAGATTAATTCTCCAATTATCTATAGCAAATCTTAGAAGAGAGGACCCTACACTTGAATCAGATAATTTCTGTCTCTTAACTTTCAGCTAAGATCTTATCTCATCAAAACTTGAAGATGGTATGGACTAATGTAAAATTTAGGATTATGATAAAACAGTCAAATGATAGTCCAACTGTTTTTAGGCATTTAAGAGCCAAGTATCACATGCATCTCTCTAGGATTTCTGTAGACCCAGGAAAGTTGGACTTGGGGTTATTATCTGAAAAGCAGAAGGATTTTGAACTAGAAGGTTCTGTCTTATTTAAAGAAGAAAAAGTGTGATTGGACAGAAGAGGCTTTTTTCATAACCATTTTCCAGGCTTCTTGCGTGTCACTTGGCTTTAAGAACTAAGCCAGTGTAGTTAAAATCTGGGTACATGAAAGGCTTTGAACTTGAGAGAAATGTATTCCATGTATTCTTTTTTGAATGTGTTACAGCTCACTCAGATTACTGTGGAAGCATGAATGTAAAGGAGTTTTTTAGAGACAATAGCCGTTTTGGTGTAAATGAGGAATCAATATGTAAGTATAGCAATTGCTGTTGTCTTTTAGCCTTGAGCTGTGGATTCTTGAATGTTGCAGTATTACCAGAGTAATGTCAGATGCTCCATGACTCTATGGTAGCTATAAAGTACCCACTTGTTTTCTAACTTAGATGTAGGGGGAAAAGAAATGCAATTAACTGATATATTATAGTATTGTCCCAAACATGTTTTATTCCATTTAAATTTGCTTAATTGTTCTTGGTTTGATAAGTGATACTGTGAAATAGACCTATTCAAATTATCTTGTAACAATCTTTATTTGATACTGGCTTTGTCACATTAATTGACTGTTACCACAACCAACAGGTGATGACTGTAAGGGGAAGAAACATCTTGAAACATACACCACAGACCACATGCAATCCTCATGGGCTAAAAGGGTAGCAAGGACCATTTGGCACACCTTTTCTTATGCAGGTTGACTTGCACCTTTTTTCTTTTGCTTTTATTTTACTTCACAGTCTCACATATGTTAATCATTTGTATTGTTTTGCTTTTTTTTTTCCTTAACTACATCTATCAAAGTAGATTAGATTAAACTGAAGTGTCTAGAAAATTAAATTTACATAATATCTTTCCTGTTTGACTCTTGCTGTGACACTGGCTTTTRTACAGGCTTGATAGGTAGTGAGACCACTTACCTATAAGTAAGTGTGGTAATAGCAAACACCTATGCTGGAAAGAATATGAGTTAAATTGTAGAATATGAATCAGATTTGTTAATTTATTGCACTTCAGGAAAGTCTGTACTCTTCATAGGGTGAAAAACTGACTTTAAATGTAAGCAAGGTATGAAGGTATTGGTATACAGATTATTTGAATAAAGGGGTTTTAACACTCTATTTCTGTTTTAGCGATAGTCAATTTTTACAGGAATCTTATATAGTGATAGACTCTTCCCTGTGACATGAGCCTTCCCTAGCTTGAATGACAGAGGCATCAAGAATCTGTTGAATGCTCTTTATTCAAAGGAAAATGATTTGAGACACTTCAGTCACCTAAATGCTTTGCAAAATATTGGGTTGGTATATCTATACTCCCTCAGATTAACCAAGATATCTCTGTTAATCTAAAAATGTAGGATTACTTCCTAAGTGTATGTTACTTAGTTTAGAACAAGCTGATCTAGTCTTGAATACAGTAACTGTTGACTTCAGTGGGCTTTAAATTACGGCATTTTTAAGAGGCTCAGAACTGACATACTGAAGATCCGTGGAATATTCACTTTAATGAAATCTTACTTTGCTTGTAACCTATTTTCTATAGGTAGTGTTTTGTGGTGTTTATCAGTGTTTCTTAGACATTATGATTGATTTAATTCTTTGACTAGGATTTGAAATTAATTGCTCCTTCCTTTGTGTGGTTTTTTTTTTTTTTTTAAACCCCCATGAACCCAGATACCAAAACTTGGTGTATAATTCAAAGCAAATAAGATACTTTTAAAATAATAATGTGCTTTAAACATGTTTTTATTGCATTACTTTTTTTAATATTATCTTTTATAATTAGCATGCTTATCTACCAATGCCATTCTACAAAATGTAAATCTTTTCTATTTTGGAAAAGTGACATTCTAACTGCACAGATGCTACTCTATTTTCATATATGAGGATGCTTTTTCCAGATTGTCTTTGTTTTTACTTGATTTACTTTTTTATAATTTTATTTTGTTTTAAAATATTGAAGAACCAAGCTTATAGTTTACTGACAGGTATGGTTTAAAATTGTGCAGAACATGTAATGATCAGGGGCTTGAATCTGTTTTCCTACATGTACTGCGAAAAAAACTTCAGCTCATTTATGTATGTTACCACATAGAGTTAATTTGTTATAATCTAGGTTACTTTATGGTTCACGTGTTGCGAACAGTGGGAGCGACTGGATGGCTTGTGTCTCAGAAGGTGTTGTCTCTACTTTGGCTGCCCATTTTTTCCTCAGGTTACTATCCTGATCTGTGTGCGTGCATGTTGCCTGTTTCTTTTGACAAACTAGGAATCTGCAATAGGTGGCTTACACTAATTCAACTATGCTTTTGCTGTTGCTTTTACTCCTTGAAATGCACACGCTAATTTACGTCCTTTATTGACCAAAAGATGCTTAATGTGAGGGTATACTTCTGTTCCCAGGCATAATGGGAGACATGAAGGAATGAATGTATGAATAATCCAGAGTATGGGTCCCTAAGACTAATGGGGTGTGTTTGGTTTGGTAGTCACTTCCTATCATGGTATTCCTCTTAGCAAAAACTGGTACTGCTAATCTGTGCATTTATTGAAACATATTGAGGTCCTCAGCAGAGGGCTTGGACTCAAACATTACGACAGAATTTCTTGCAAGATAATATTATTATAACAAATGAGCATTTCATCTTTTTGCATGGCTATTGTCTGTGTTGAGTAGCTGATATTATAATGCTGTCATACTTGTGATGCAAATCTAGATGTTAATAAGCTGCATGCATTACCTGTACTCATCCATTTCTCTGCTGTGCAAAGCAGTCTTGGCCACAGTTGCATGTCCCTCTGCTTAGTTTCCTTTGACATGGGCTGCGGTAGTTATATTTTATGCTTTTTTGTCTTCTAGGGAGGGCAGCTTCTGGCATGTTCCAGTGGCTTAGAACTGGATGGTATCAACTTGTTACTCTGATGTCTTTGCTCAGTGCGTTTCTTCTTAGAAGGTGTGTATCCTTTACAAAAAATGTGTTTTCTCTAAGCAAATTCTCTACCCCGTTATAAAAGAGAAAAATGACAAATATATTTTGTTTCATGTAAACTTTCCCTGTCTCTTTATCTAGATGCCTTCCAAATATTTTCAAGCTATTACTGTTTCTCATCCCGCTGCTGTTTTTACTAGGTATGTGAATTGTTTAATTGATAATACAAGTTGGTGTATGCTTACTACAGTTGTACCAAAATAGCATTTTTAGTTGAACTTCAGATTATGGAGAAGATGAAGCGCAAAAGACCAAATTTCAGTTTGTCAACAGGGCAGTAATTCAAGTTTTCAAAGTACTGTCCTGCCCGTGGACTTTGCTCTTATTGTGAAAAAATACCCTTGATCAAATTTTATAGAGCTCTTTAGACACAGAGTGACTGAGTAAATGCACTGAAGTCTTCCCTCACCCCAGCCCCCCCCCCCCCCCCAGCATCCCCTCATTGAAACTGCAGTGAGATCACAGAGTGGGTTATGTGCTGATTGCTCTGAGTGTTGCCAGCCTCCATAAAAATGTGGTTGTTAAGTTCCTTTAACAACTCGTTTTAAGTCATTCCTTTGCTCTAAATGGTGCTTTTAGCTTCTTGAAACATTGCTAAGCTTAGACTGGTTAGCTGGCAATATTCCAGGCCAGTCATTCACTTTCTTCAATAAATATCTTAAATAGAGTTTGTTTATTTCAATTTGGGCTATTTCTGAAGAGCAATTTCATGTCTTCCCATGTCATAAAAATCTTATAGCTTCTTTGGGGGAAAAGCTGAAGCTTCTCAGCGACTTGCAATAGGGACTCAGAATTCTTTGTACTAGGAGAATAAGATGAGGAAAAGAAATTACCCAGTGTAGAAAATACTACTTCATCTCACTAAGGTATTGCAAAAATAAGTGTAATCTCTGTCAAGTGCTATGTTTCCATGGAAACATAAATTTCTTCCAACTTTTACTAGATAATGATGCAATATGATATGCAGTAAATAGGATATAAGGCAAGATGTTTTCCATTCAGATCTAAAGCAGTATTTAATATCTCTTTGCTCAGTGAGCATGGCCTGTCTTATTGAATAAATGAAATCTAGGTCCCAGGGAAGCAGTAGTATGTGATTAAGGATATATGATATATAAGCAGAAGTTATCTGACTTAAAGCTGTGCAAGTGTCACTGGTTGTTGCTTCTGAACTGTCTTGAGTGCTTGATGCTTAACAATTTTAAAGCCTTCTAAAGTAGCTCATGTTGCTAGCTTTTATTTAGCATAGTGTCCACTGTGTGCTATGCAAAGACAGGGTAGCCTGTCTCCTTAAGTAAAAGCTTCAGTTTGTAGATAGCAGTCTTCAGTGAGATTCCTCCTAAACGTCCTTTTTGCTTTTGTTTCTGCTCACAAAAGGTATGTGGTCCTGGGGGTTTGATCGCTTCATTTTATTACTACCCTCCTTGAACTGGACAAAAATTCACACAGTACAGAGAATAGATGACTCTCTTCATATTCTCAAACCACAGCCTGATTCTTCTCATTCTGTGCAGCCTCCAAAGGTAAGGGAGAACAGCAGGAAAGAACCTTTATATGTTTTAGTACCTTTTTTAACTCCCATGTCTTAAATATTTTGCAATAACTGCTGTTACCAAGAGTAATGCAAATAAATGTCTTGATTTTATACATTAAAAAAAAAATCTTTACACCTTAGGGTACCATAAATATCTTTGATTCTGGTCGTATAACTGAGCTGGAAAAGCAAATGGCCTTCGTGTCTGACAGATGCCATCACCATGATGAAGAATATAGCAAAGTGATGCTTCTAGTCCAGAACCTTCAAGATCAAGTTGCCCAGATGAGTGACAGAAGTGAAATATTGACACTAATAAAAAATGTAATGAGTCAGCATCTCAAAGACATGAAAGAGGAGGAAAAGGTAAAGATAAATTAGTTATTGATGCTTTCTGATACTGATCAAAGTACTCTGTTTTATTAATGCAGATTAGTGATCTGGCTTCTGGATTTTATTTATATATTTATTTTTTTCTGGTAAAGAATTAACTGATAGATAGTAAATGCCAGAGAGTAGAATCACTGGTTTTGTTCTTTCTTTGTTACTGTTGACAAAGTTTTAATTTCAGATAGATGGTCTAAAGTAGAATCTTACATCACTGTAAAGCAGCTGGATTTATCCTCTTTTCATACAGAGAAAAAATTATGGGAAGGACTACTAAGAAAGAAGGGGTTTTGTGGTAAACTTTCCTGTGTATAACCCCCACTACTGCTGAATCACACTTTCTTATTTTTTTTTATTACAAATGCTATAATTTCTCACACAATCTGCAGGATAAGTCATTTAAGCACTTTTGGAAGTTATGATCACAGAATGAAAGAAACACTGTGCTTTGTAGAAAGTCTCAGTTATACTATTTGTACTCAAAGTACACCACCTTTTTCTTCCCTGTTTTTAAGACTGACTTCCTGGCTTTACATCAAGAACATGAGGTGCGCATCAGGACACTCGGAGACCTTCTTGGAAAACTCTCTGCTAAATCTGAGGTATTGAGAGTTAGCTTTGCTAACTAGTTACAGTTGTAATCTTTTTCTGAGAGACTTAAGTTGTTTATTTGCTTCACTCTAATTATTGCAATTGTTTCGGTCTCAGTCCTTGTCTGTGTTCTTGCTCCTCCCTCCCTGTTCTTAAAGGGGTAGGGGTTTTGCTGTTGTCCTCCCCCCACACCCAAGACTTAGTTATTCACTAAGCTATTCACTGACCAGTGAGGCAGAACTGAGAAGCATAAACTTAAGTAATTTAGGGACATAAACTTTTATAGGTGGTGCTAAAATGCATCATTTTAATGTGACACTTGATTGTCCTCCCTCTGTTATGTGCATTACCCTGTGTATGCTAAAATCAACTCTTGTATTTTTAGGACATCCAGAAGGAGCTTGATATAGCCAAAGCAAAAACGATGCGGTATGAATACTCTTCAAATATTTTGCTCTTTCAATCCTGACACTAACTGATGGTGATAGAAGTTATTTTGTGAAATATGATAACTATCCTTTTCTTAGTGCTAGTTGACTGCCCCGAGAGTTTTTGTTGTCAGCACAAGTACTTCTTTCTTATGATAGATTTTAACCGTGATGCTGAGCAAGAACCACTCGTGATGTGCAAGTGGTCCTGCAACTCTCTCTCTCTTTTTTTTTTTTATTTTTTATTTTTTAACTAGAGGAATCTGTTTACATAGTAAAGGAGAATGTAACTTCTAATGCATTTATTAGGGGGTGAGAATTTTTCCTCAATTTGCTTCGTGAAGGATATAATAGCTATTTTTGATAGGCTTTGTATTGAACTTTTATCAAGACTAATCTTTGTCCATGTTTTTGGCTTGTCAGCTATACTACAGTCTACTCGTGTAATACAAGGAAAAAAACCTGCAGCACTTCATTAAGTAGTCTTCCCACTGGAAGAGGGGGGGAAAAAAAACCCTATTACTTGGTGAATTCTTATTTAAATTAATAATGACTTTAGAATGATGGTTGATCTATATAGATCAAATGTGTCCTACTATTTACAGACTCAACTTAGACAGTAATAACTTTATAGGCAAGTGTTAAGAAAGGTAACCTGAAATTCACTCTAGTCCAAATGGCAAACTCGGGCAAGCAGAGCTCAACTGGTTTGGTAGAAACTTTAAACACACAGAAATCTATACATCCAAGTTGTTTGTTTGCCAGCCTGGTGATGCTCTAAAGGTCATCACTTCTGGTTTTATCTATAGCTTTAAAAATATTTTGCTTTGAATATATTCATCCTAAATATGCTTTAAATAAGATCTTCAAGGAACTGTAGGCTCACAATGTTTATCTTGGTGAATAACTGAACTAGGAAAGCACTTCATATTAGACAACTGTGTTCTTATTCCTTTGGAATATGATGGAATGATTCAGACTACTTTTTTCTAATTATTGACTCTCTTTTTTGTCAGAGATGGTGATGAACATAATCACCTTTTATCCAAAGTTAAAAAGCTAGAACTAGAGTTGTCTCAGATGAAATCAGAGCTGTTAAATTGGCAAAGTGTGAAGGCAAGCTGCGACAAAATAGATGTCATTCATGAAAAAGTAAGTTCTGTAACTGTCCCAGTAAAACCTGGTACTACTTGCTTTTTGTTTGCTCACTTTCCTGAAAGGTACTGCAATAAGTAACATGGGGGTAGTATTCATCTTAAATAAGAGTAGTGCTTTCCTTATGTGGTGGGGTTGTGGATTTTTTTTTTCCCCTGCTAGTGGGTATTGTTTTACTAGACAAGAGTTCACCACTTGTTTTCTAAAATGGCAATTTTATTTGCATTTAAGATATGATGCAGTTCTGTACGCTGTATTTAGCAAGGTATGTTGTTATAACAGCAAATTCATGCAAATTTGGAGAAGTAATTCATGTAAATGCAACAACTAGTTTTTTGATTTGAGTGTCATTTAAAAAAAATCATGCTTAAATTTTTTTGAAGCCTTTTGTAACATCTGTTCGGAACCTCTGACTAGAATGCAGATAACAAAACAGAACAGTAAGTGTTGATGTGGGATTGTCAACTTTGGCCAAAATATCCTATTTGAGTGTTATCACAAGATGGTCTGGCTACCCATGTAGGGAATCAAAGCATATCCATAAGCGAGTGGTTAATGACTTAGTTAACTATGCTGAACAAGCACACTGCTCTCCTTAGAGTTGCCATAGTGCCTTCTTTGAACTGTTGCTGTCAACTTTTATTTTTATTTTCAATTTTTATTCTGAAGCATTAGTCAGACCCCAAATGTAAACTGCATATTTTGCTCTGCGTATTTTTGCTTTTGTTTGGTCTGGTGGACCAAATAAATCTATGAAACACCTAGGATTTCTCATATGTTCTTCTGTACCTCTATTGTTCCAGTATAAGTCAATGTAGTCTAGATTTATCGATAGTGCTGAAAGTCCATACTGATTTCATGTGCCTATGTTATACATACAGTATTACTTAATAGTTTATAAAGACTAATCATTTCTATTGCAACTGTTAATGGCTTCTGCTAGGTAGATGCCCAGGTCAAAGAATCCATCAAGCTAATGTTTTTTGGTGATCGACAAGAAGACTTTCCTGAATCACTTCTCCAATGGCTTGCATCCAATTTTGTGAGCAAAAGTGATTTGCAGACTTTGCTGCGAGATCTAGAGTTGCAGATCCTCAAGAATATTACTCTCCATATGTCTTCTACAAACCAAAAACTAACGTCTGAAGTAGTAACAAATGCTGTGAATAATGTAGGGGTTTCTGGAATCACGGAAGCGGTAAGTTAAAGTGCTAAAAAATTCAACTAAAATTGTAAGAAGTGGTTTGGAGGCATTTTATGGAGCATGACTGTCAATACAAATGTTAGTGGTTTTAAGAGATGTCTGAAGAGATTAACTGAAATGAGGAAGAACTACAGAAAATGCTTTGTCGAATATATCCTTACAGCCTTGCTTTTTGTCCATTGTGAACATGCTTTTTTCCCCTCTAAGTATGCTGTCTTGAAAGCTGAAGATTTCCCAAAATACAAGCATGCCAAAAAATGCAGCTCCATGACTTGGGAAGGTGGGGAAAAGAATGCAACTGTTGAAGGAAAACACCAATTGAGATGTCATATGAGTTTGTTTTAAGCCAAACAGCCATGTATTAAAAATGGCTTGGGTCTTGACAGGGGCTTTCAAATATTGTGGTGGAGTACAGCATCTCAAAGATGCATGCAACTTCACATAGATTTGTATGCATCAATTTTCTGTCAGTTGGTGTTACTAAAATCTTCTTCTTTCCATTCTGTTCCTCTTCTGTGTGTATGTCTGTAGCAAGCTCGGATTATTGTAAACAATGCATTGAAGCTCTATTCTCAAGACAAGACTGGCATGGTGGATTTTGCCTTAGAATCTGGAGGTAAATAGCAGAGGAAATGCTAATAAGATAATAGCAGACATTGTATCTACTGAAAATCTAAAGCGAAGACTAAAAGTTATGGCATCCTCCTGTGTATTGTCCAATGGTCAGACTACTGTAATCGGTGCCTGTCGTTAATAGGGTGATATACCAGCCATGTGCTTTATGGTAGATAGTAGAGGCCAGAAATGTACATAAAAGCAGATGAGTCCAGGTTCCCTAGGTGTGCATGGAGTGGGACAGAATAACTCTTCTAAGTATGTGTATAACTGGCTGAGAACTGCAGATATGTCTGTGTGGGATGTGCACATCACTAAACTCACTTTGGAAAGTGTTTATTTCCTTAGCCCTCTTTTTTTAAATTCTAGAACATGTTCTTAAAATACCACAGTATTGGATACTGCTTCCTTAATGTAAAGTTTTATTTTGATAGAAGCATCTGATCCTTGTATTAATGTACTTAAAATTCCTAGAATCTAATAATATCTTTAATACCTTTTTGAGGAAAAATAACTGGAAATAACTGGTATTTTCATTAAGGCTGTTACAAATCTTTGCCTTCAAAAAAAGTGGGAAGAAACAAGTAACTACTTCTGCTAACCCAACTTATCTTTTTTTTTTAAGGTGGCAGCATTCTGAGTACTCGCTGCTCTGAAACCTATGAGACTAAAACTGCATTAATTAGCCTCTTTGGAATTCCTCTGTGGTACTTCTCCCAGTCTCCCAGAGTGGTGATTCAGGTAATGAAAGGCTAAATAAACTCTGCAATGCTACATGTTAAGTGGTTTGGGTTGTCTTTTGGATGCTGGATGTTTGTCTGTGATGCTGGGGAGGGAATGTACTTTGAACTTTGTTCCTGTGAGTGGGGTTCTTCCAGTATATCCTGGGCATTGGCTAGTTCTACTTGAGCCTGCCAGGAAAGTCTTAGTTTTGCTAAGTGTGGGCACTGGGAGGATTCCTGCTGAGAAATAATCTCAAGGTGGGTCTTCAAAACATGGCTAGTAGTTCGGGAAGATGTGCTGTCTTCCTGAAGAGAGTGCAGCTGAAATTGTGCAGTCCATATGCTTTTGTACTGCACAAACAAGATATGTAATCCAATGAACACAGAGAAATTTCGTCTTACGTTCTGTTTGGCCATTGTTTCAGAAGATGAACTGTGATTAGGAACAAAGCTGTTCTGAGTCTGACTTTGTATTCTACCAAATAGGTTAGGTTCTGCCACTTACTGTCTTTTTAAGGCTATTCCTAATAGTTCAGAATTCATTACAACTTTTAGGAAAAAAAAAATGCTTGTGTTGTTTTTTATTTTCTCCTTTCCCTAAAAACTGTTCTCTAGCCGGACATGTATCCAGGAAACTGCTGGGCTTTCAAAGGATCACAGGGGTATCTTGTAGTTAGACTTTCAATGAAGATCTACCCAACTGCCTTTACTGTGGAACATATACCAAAAACACTTTCGCCAACAGGAAATATCACCAGTGCTCCTAAGAACTTTTCAGTATATGTAAGTCTGTCTCTGAAATTATGTTTACAAACATTAACAACTTAAAGAATATTTGGGTTTTATATCTTGGAAAATGAGCTCAAGGGAGGAATACCAAAGAAGAGAAAATGATGTTTCTGTTGTTCTTGGAGTTGCTTATATTCTTGAAGAGCTTTCAGATCTAAGAATGAGAAGTAGTAAAACTAATTTTGGTGGAGTTGTTTGTTTTGTCTTGCTTTTTACAAGAGAAAACTCTTTGGGGGGGAGAAGATGCTGTTTTTATGACTAACATAAAATKTTAAGCAACTCAACAGTTCTCTTATATGCCTTTTTCTGGCCCCTCCCCCCCACATTTTGGCTCTTCACCTTATTTGCGATGCTCCTTAAATCTTTTTAAAAATATAGCTTAACTTTCATACTTTTGTAGGCACTGTTGCATAACAGAAGTCTACAGGCTACTTTGTAATATAGTTAGTTATGATGCCTGAAATCTTTGTCCAGCTCTTTTAAATGCTTAAGAACTAATGTTTGCAGATGACTTGTATTAACTTCCATCTTGTTTATAACCTTGATATTTTCTCATTCTTGTTAGTCCTGAGCAGTTTGTATTGTGCACTGTGGTAGTGGTTTTGCTATAGGCTTCTGAATACTGCTTGTTGATGTACAGTTATATAGACATGTATCTAGTTTTGATTTCAAATTTGAAGGGATCAAAACTCTTTGTCCTCTTCTTGCAGGGTCTAGATGATGAATATCAAGAAGAAGGTGTACTTCTTGGACATTACTTTTATGATCAAGGAGGAGAGCCACTGCAGATGTTTCCAGTAAAGGTCAGTCTGGATGAAAGGATTTAAAGTGTCAGGAGACAGGCTATTATCTATCATAGTGCACTGATGAATAGATGAATAAAAGCACCCCATTCTCCTTGGGAATAGATGAATAAAAGGACCCATTCTCCTTGGGCACTGTACAAATAGAGATGGAAAGTATCTGCCTTAAACCCTATGATCTAAATAGACTAGTCAGAGGGGAGAAAGTGTTCTGCTATCTGCACACAAATAGTTTTGGAGATACTAAACATATGAAGAGTCTGCTCCATGCTTTTCCTTCTGACTCCCTTCACAAATAAGTAATTGCAAGGAAAGGAAAGCTCTATTCAAAATGTCATAAAGTTCCCAGGGTATAATTTAGCTATTGATAAAAGTTAATATTTGCAGGAATCTGAAAAAGTGACTTTAGTTGTGCACATATCTATTAGAAGCCTGACTGTAGTTTGTTTGCTTTTTCCTTCTCCTCCAGGAGAAAAATGAAAACTTATTCCAAATAGTGGAACTGAGAATTGTTTCTAATTGGGGACATGCAGAATATACATGTCTTTATCGGTTCAGAGTGCATGGGAAACCAGCCGAATAATCTCCTACACTACAGCTTGTTTTTTTTCTCCTCGTTGTACATTCTTTTTTTTTCCAATTTGTATATACTGGAAAACCTAGAACACTGGAATCTAAAGGATGAGGATGTGAGATGTATACTGCAGAATTACTGATCCTCTGATAAAGGCAGAAGACTGTCAGCAGAACTGTATTAACATAACTTTTATTCGCTCTGGTGCTCAGCTTGCAATTGCCAGTTAGCTTTATACTTTTGTGTCCATGCTGAGAAAAATATTGCATGCAAACTACTCTGGTTCATAAAGCCCAGTTAGCAAACAGGTGATACCTATTTTATTACAAATGAATGTATAGGTTTTTTAAAAGAATAAACCATGTCTTCTGCAACTAGGAATCTGTTTTTTTAATCCAGGATTCAACTGCATACTTCTGTTAGCTTGACACCATAAGCCAAAAACTGGGGTACATTTTAAACACTGACTGTAGCTAAAGGTGTGCTCCAGATGACCCTCGTCTTTGACCTTTTTGGTGGATCTGAAAGGGCTTATTTAATAAATGTTAAATATGATAAATATTACTGTCAGGGATAGTTAATGCAACCAAAACTAGTTTAAACACCAGCGAATGAGAATGCTTTACTGTAACTTGTGGCCATGAGCTGATCTAAAAGTCAGGGATAATTTTAACTGAAATTATTTTAAGGGTTTTTACCATAGCAACTCAGTCAACTTGTTTAATTGCTGTATACTAATGTTTACTAAGCAATTTAGCAGGCTTAACAGCTTCAGTCCAGCTAGTCAGTGCATCAAGACTGATTTGGAACCAGCACTGGAGAGAGGAACAATCTTCATATGTCAGAAATGATCTTTTTGGGGACAAAAGCTCATTAGGCTGGTTCATTTTATAGTCAGTAAATTTTGTATTGTGATAATGCAGTATGTGAAAACAAGACTATGAAGTAAACCTTACTAATCTGCATTTACAAAAGACTCATGCTCAATATTGCCGTATTTAAATATTTAAGACTTTTTTTTTTAAATCATTCCCAGAAAATTTAGTCAGATATAAGAGATATTTGTTCTCGCAAGCAGTGTTTTTGTGTAGAACTGAATTGGACCTTATGTTGAGTTGCAACTGCTTATTGCTCCCCTCAGGATTGCTACTTCGAAGTTCCCTTTCAGAAAAGATTCCTAAAATGTACTTGTGTGCAGAAATTTTATCTTGCTGTTATAATTGGTCAACTTAGTTACACATGAACTGTTAACACATTGAACTGCTGACTGGTTTTCTGAATAGAGTAATGTATGTTGCACAACAGTCCTCAAATGTTTAAACAAGTCTCCATGTGAAGAACACTTTCACTTGGGCTAGAGGCAGAACCTATGGCCTACGCAGAGGAGTTGGATTAAACATGTACAGGTGTTTTCATATTATAGGTTACATATTTAAAATTAGAATTATCCTGTATAAATTGAAATTACATACTTGGGGTGGGCATATTTTGAATAACACTAACTTATTTTTAAAAAAGCAAGATAGGACTTTGTGCAATGTATTTTTGTAAATGCTTTTCAAAATATGTCTCTGTTCTTTGCTGCCTACAGACTGACAAGATGCTATTGAGATGTTTAAATAAAGAGTTTTAATTTTTGAAAGCGCATGTAATATTTGAAGCAAGTAATAAAGTTTCTCTTCTGTATTTGTGATGACCTGCTGAAATAACTGGTATGAGGAGATTAGAGACTATAATAACATTGGAACTGAATAGCTATTAACCTATTGCTAGGCAGTAAGTGGCTCATGAGACTCTCTGGCCTGCAGTAATAGAAAATAAAAGTTAAGGCAAAGAGGGGAAGTGGTATAATGTCTGTGGTAATTACCTGCTTAGAATTATGAAAATAAGGTCCATGCTGTCTAGTAGCACAGTGGATGTGGTAGGATAAACATGCATTTATAAGCTAACAACCAGTGCTGTATTTGGCTTCATCTCCTTATATAAGGCCAGCAAGGACAGGTGCTGGATGCTTATCTCAGCAAAAATAAAGTGAGCTTCTGTGCATCTGAAGGTTTTTGCATGACAAGTCTTACTAGTTGGTGTAAGCCAGGAAGTAGCCTATCCTCTGTGAGCTTGCTTGGTTTTCCCTGCGGTTTATTTGCATGTGAAATCTGTTTCTCCTCTGCTTCCTTTCTCCCTGCCAAATAGATCATACTACTGTGCAGTGAATTGTCAAATGTGTGAGCATGTCCTCGCTATGACTTCCAAGTCCAATAGGAATATATTTTGGCGTTTTTTTCCTGCTTCACTGTTCCTTTGAAAGGTCCTGTCTTGTGCTGTTCAGAACACCTTGAAACTTCTGAAGAAAAAACACAATCATATTTGCTTGATGGAAGTGTTTTAAACTACTTGGTTTCAAGAATTCCTCTTTTCTCAGTCTTGTCCTATGTTGTCTTTGTGTATTAATATTTTGTGAGGAAAATGACTGCACAAATGCTGGAACTATAAATCCCATCCTGGAAGTAGTTTTAATTTTCATCATTCTGCCCCTTTTCCCTGGGGGTTACTGTTGGCTATGCACTGCCAGAATCAAGCTGTAGGGAATGCTTTTTTACAGTTGTAATTACACAAGTGCTAGGAGCTAGGCAAACATGCTAAAGTTAACTTATTAAAAAAAAAAACTCCCCCCCCCCCCAATAAATATTTAACTCAGATGCACTGGATTAGCGTTGGAGGAATTAATTACAAACTTAGCTTTGAACTAGCCTGAGCAGCTTTTTCTTTGTGGAAGAGAACAATGTTAGAAATGGAAGTGATTCTGAATCAGGTGCTTATTTTGGATATATATATTTTTAAAGGCGCTTGCTAAAGGCTGAGCTACCTAAAATCCTTGCAGGAAAGATGTTTTAAGCATGAAAATAAAAATTAAGGAAAGGGGGGTGTTGCTGGGCTTCAACATCCCAGTCACCTCAGTGCAGGAGGAGGCTCTCTAGCAGTAGCTGCAGTGTATAGAGATAGCATATACATCTGAAAAAAAAGCTAAGCGCTGCGCCCCGCCAGCCGGGCCGCTGCCGAAGTGAGGCGGCCGCCGCCGCCGC
>NW_020450871.1:4976424-5070542 GCF_003343035.1 Apteryx rowi | reverse complement strand
CCTGAGCCTCGCGGGCCGCCGTCGCAGTGGGCGGAAGACGGGCAGCGAGCCGCGGCGCCTGCGACGCCGCTCCGGGGCTGCGCGCGTCTGCGCCCTCCCTCCTCCGCCCCCCCTCCTCCGCGTTGATGGCGGCGGCGATTATGGCGGCGGCGGCGGAGCAGGAAGCCTCGAAAGGCGGCGGCAGGAACCGCGGCGGCGTGCAGCGCGTTGAGGGCAAGCTGCGCGCCAGCGTGGAGAAAGGCGACTACTACGAAGCGCACCAGATGTACCGGACGCTCTTCTTCAGGTAGGGCCCGGCCGCCGCGCCGCCCCTCCCCCGCCGGCCTTTCCAGAGCCTTCCCACGCACTCTACCCTGCTGCCTGGCCGCCGCGCCAACGCCCGCTCCCCATTGGCCGCCGCTGCTGCCCATCTCCTCCTCCCGCTCCCTTATTGGGCCGTCGGGGGGCGGGGCGGGTGCGTGCAGCGCAGAGCAGCGTAGCGTGAGCGGCGTCGGCCGCCGGGGGCCGGTCCCGGCCGGGGGCAGCGGGGCGGCCCTGGGGCTGCCGGGCCCGGGCGGCCCTGCCGCCGCCTCGCTCCCTCGCTGCCTCCCTCCGCCACCGCTGCGGTGGCTTCTGAGAGGGACGAGGGGCGGGCCGGGGGTCGCGGCGAAGTCCGGCAGCGCGGCCGGTGACAGCGGCGGCCTCGCCCCGTCCGGGGGAACCGCCCGGCGGAGGAGCAAGGGCCCCCCCCGACCTCGCTTCAGGGGCCGCAAGCGGGCTGGGTCTCGGCCCCCCGCCCCCCCCGGGCTGGTCGCTCCAGCTCGGAGGAGGCGAGGCAAAGCCCTCAGCGGTCCCGGGGCCTCCCTTCGCAGCCCCCCGCTCTGCTCCCGAGCGGGTTCGGCCCTGGTTTTTTTTTTGTTTTTTTTTTTTTTTAATGTGTCCCTGACTCCATGAATCAAGCAGAAACTTTCTTAAAATCTTTTCATTTGAGACCCTATTTTAAATTAATTCCAACTTGTTTGGGAAGCACCTACTGTTTCAGTTTTACCATTTGGGCTTGTTTATTGCTCGGTAAAGAAACAGAGCTACTTTGTTGCATGGTAGCAACCCTCTGGCATCGCTTTCAGGAATGGTCGGCTCTCCGAGTTGCAAATATCACCTGCGCAGTAGGATTTCATTAGAATAAATTCTACTTTGTGTAATATTTGTCTATATGGCAATGACTAAGTAGAGCAGGCCTGGGTGTTTATTCAGAACTATTACTAGTGCTTCTTAGGTCATCAGAAGCTTATTCTTATGTTTATTGCAAAAGCTTTTAATATTTTTTCACATCCACTGCAACTTGTTACGGTCGCTTTTTCTTTCATCAAAGTTTAAAATGCAGACCCTTGCTTTCAGGGATACAGAATAAGGTATCTTTTCTAGGGCCTTCCACTATTAGTCCCCATTTTGCTTACTTAAAAATGTCGCTTGTGGTTCTGCTAGGGAAAACAAATTGGARAATGGCGTTCTGAGTCTTGGTAGCCCACTTGTCTGTCATTTTTCCTGGAGCTCCTCTAAGCTGGGATGGGAACAGGCCTGTGAGTGCCATCAGAAAAATAGGAGCCGGGTGTGTGGGGGACAGTCACTGGTGTATAGTCTACTTCTGCCACTAGCGTATGTTGTATAGCCTGTATATACCAAACACCACTAAATTAAATCAGTGGTGTTCTGTAGTAGCCTTCTGATGGGATCAGTGAGGGCACTATCTAAGTCTTAAAACTTAAATTGTATTTGAGAATAAATCTAAATTTAAGACCAAGCACGGCCTATTTTATAGTGAGGATTATGTGATGTGATGGCTGCAAATGCAGAAGATGACTTGACTCAGCAGGTCGCTTCTCATCCAATGTTCTAAATGCATTAACTTATATATACGAATATATATATAAGCATTTTTATGCATTTATAGTATATAGATGTATTAACTAATATATGTATACTTTGCTTAAGCCTCAGTGAATTAACATGGAATGGAAGTTCCTGTCTTTTCTATTTTAAATGCAGGAAAAAGAAGGTGCTCAATTAAATGGAAAGGTGACAGATTCATAACTAGGAAGATGATTTCCATCTAGGCAAAAAGATATAATGAGGTTGTGAAACTTGTTTGGAAAGTGACCGGGGCCAAGAAGGAGTCGTGGTTAGTCTTAGTTAAATGTAAACAATTTTCCAGAGAGACATTGAACTTCACAGACTGAGATGATCTCAGCTGCAGAATCGTGACTGGGATACCCAGTGCTTACTCCTTTTAAACAAAACAGGCCTGTAAAATATTAGCCTGTTCTGTCATGATGCATGTGTTAAACTTGGAATCCTGACTCGGAGTTTCAAAAGTCATAAACTGAGAAGTGTTTGAAGCTGGAGAAGGGGAGGGAGGGGAAGAAATGGAGGAGGAGGAAAGATTAGCATGAGCCTGCCTCCTGCAAAGTTCTTATCCCTCTCTATGATTCCCATGTAAGGAGGAAAACTGCTGTTCCTGACTGGCCACATGCAGTGAGTCCTGTATTCCTCTGAACGTACATACCTGGTTGTTAGGGTGCCTACTAGCTGTGCTGAACTCTTCTCTGTTTATGATTTGGCGATTTAGTCATACTTCCAAGTTTAACACCACTGTTGTAGTTAATTTGGCTTCTGTTTTCCTGATGCTTGTAGGCAGTCCTTCTGGTATGAATAATCCGTTCCAGGATTGTATTATGGAAAAGTTTCTCTCTGGTTTTCAGTGCCAGTTAGATGTGGTGAATATTTATATCTATTAAAAATTCCTTTTCATTAGAAGGTTGGTGGGGTTTTTTAAGAAAACTTTTAAATGTATTTTTATTATAAAGCTGTTTGCAGCATCTTTAAGTATCTGCTGTAATAGTTGCCAGATTAGGAGCTGTGTCACCAAATAGCATTTTGAGTCCACTGGAAATGAATTTGCAGAAGTGAGGTTCACAACGAGATTCAGAATCTAGAAACCAGTCTGGAAGCAAGACCAACTGTARAATGCGGGCTCTGCTGATCTGTCTGACTAATGCCCATAGTATTTACTGTGGTGATTGCAAATCTGACTTGTTGAGGATACTTATTTTAAAAAATCAGTATGCTCTGCAGTATTACGATACTGCTATTTTGGATAAAAGACTTTGGGATTTTTGGGAGGAGTGTCTCTCCTCCTTTGCTCATTATCTGATCAGATTTTACGGGTAAGACTTGTCCCTGGGAACATCGCCCCATGGCAGCAATTTCATGTGCAGCACAAGGGCTTTTGGGATCCACCAGTTGTTCATTTTCCCCCAGTTACGTGGCCCACCTCACCCATACAGTCCCATCCCTTGACCACTTCACTCCCAGAAACACTGACCCCTCTCTGTCACCGTGTCGGGATGTCGGTGCCTCACATCTGCTCTCCTGAGGTGCCTTGCCGCTGCAGGAGCAGAGAGGCTGAGCAGCAGCACTGCTCTGACTAGGGGGAACAGGAAGGGGTGAAGCAGGGGCGCAGCGGGACCAGGTGTCGTAGAGGACAAAACGAACGTTGCAGATGCTAAAGCAGTGTGGTAGAATTGGCGTCTTAGGATTTTGAGATGAGCAAGTTGCCTGTCATTAACTCATCAGAAAATGTTCTTTTTGAGACAAGGTTAAGAGAAATGGAAATTGGAAACTATACCTGCTGCCACTTCTTAAATGCTTTTATAGGAAATACTGTATTCCTAATCTAGAGACATGACTATGCAAGCCCTTTAGTTACTGATAGTGATGATGTGCAGGAGGCTGCAATCACGGTATGGTGGGAAGAGGCTCCTGTTCTTGAGGTAACCACTGGGAGCAAATTTTTTCCTCCTTCATTTCTTGGTTAACTCTTAAGTGTAGCAGGTAGGTGCTGGAGCACCTGTGTTTTGAAGCATTAAATTTGAAAAAACAGATTGGTTTCTTTTATGAATTGGTGACCGCTTAGACTCTAAAGTGTTGCATGGTAGATCTTGCTGGCTCCTCTTGTCTTACTAGAGACCATCAGAGACAAGCTATTTTGGTTCAGTAAAGGGCTAATAGTTGACTTTTGTCCCCTTGTCCGGTAGGCAAATGTAGTGGTCAGAGAKACTTAAAAGAATAAAAAGAGGACATCAGTGGTAAAAGGGCTGGCCCCAATATGGTTCCGGTTCCTCCATTGGAGAGAGTCGTTGTATATTGGTATATTGCTATAAACACATACAATTTTAACTGATGCAGTAAAACGTGTTACAGATCTTAACTGGTTAACGTAACGGGACTAACCATGAGCATCGCTGCGTGTAGGAGCTGTCCAAGGTGTAAGGTTAAGCTGTTTCGCTGTGACTAATTTGGTTTTAGTAAAAGCTCTAATGTAACAGCCTGAGTGGTATAGTTTTATGCTTTGATATCTTTTGTTCCGGTGAACTCTTGGGATAATTTACCTTCCTTTGTTTCAGTGCAAATTGGATTTGAAGCTCTCAGATTTCATTCACACACTATTAGCTTGTATTCCATCTAGTTTCAAGTAGAAAACAAATTGTAGATTTCAGTTCAAGGAACATCATTATTGAAACTAACTTGATTTTAAAATAAATACTTTATAGCCTTTGTTTCAAATTTTGGTAGTCTTTAATCACTTTAGATGCAAATAATTTTGAGCATGCACAACTTGTTGCTCAGTGGTAGTTTTTATCGAGGACTTGACATGGCTTTGCTATTGATTTCAGGTATATGTCACAAGGAAAACATGCAGAAGCAAGAGAGCTAATGTATTCAGGGGCACTGCTGTTCTTCAGTCATAGCCAGGTAAGTCACTGTTTCTGTGTGCGTGGTTTTGGGATGGTTATTGTTCAAAGAGTTTAAAGGCAAATGGTGAATTCTCAGTGGTATAGGTTTGGGGGATTTGCTCTGTAATCTTTTATCTACCTGTTGAGTCCTTCCCCACAAAGAAGTATTTTGCCAAACTGGAACATAATGCAGAAATGTTTGTGTGTGTTCAGACAATAATCTTAGTCACGTTTGTTCTTGTTTTCCTGGAGGCTTCTCTTTTGATACCACCAAATTACAGTTATTTTTTTATAAGGGAGAATTGAGGTTTGGTGATGTTGTGCCTTATGTGTGCTGTTGATAAAAGTATAATCTGCTTCTGACAAAATTCTGCTTGAGGAACAAAACTTTTTTCTTTCTTTTTTTTTTTTTAAACGATATCTTCCTCACTACCAGTATATGTCTGTTTTGTAGCAAAATAGCGCTGCTGATCTGTCCATGCTTGTTTTGGAGTCTTTGGAGAAATCAGATGCAAAAGTAACGGATGACCTTTTAGGTGAGGTGACCTTTGCACTTGCTTTGATGGTATTTAAGGTACATTTTYGCTTCAAAATACTTGCGTCGTTGTTAACAGTCTTGAAACCTGATTTTTTTATGTGTGCGCTGTGGTCTCCCACATGGCTAACATCATGGTAGAAAAGAACCAGGGGCAAAATTATTGGAGAATAATGGATCCCTGGTAACCGACAATATGCTGAGCCCAGGGGCATGCTTAGAACAAACCTTGCTGTGTTGTGGCCTCGTCCTTTCCTCAATACAGGAGTGAATGCATGGTCCACACAGCCAGTGGTGTCTCCAGGGCTTTGGTGGATGGCTGATATATATACTATACTTATATATACTTATCTATATACTTAGATCGGCTCTAATATTTTGCATCCCATCTAGTGAGTTCTGATGGTCCTTTCCTGAGCTTCTATCCCCCACGGCTTCCCTATGAATGCCAAGCACTCCCGTAGCCTGAAGTCTTTCCTCCTCCTTCAGGCTGCGTGATGCTCTGGGATATTCTGTCCCAGACCGTTAGATGGGGAGCTGTCGCCATGCCGACTGCAAGGCACAGCTTTTGGCTTCGCAGTACTGCTGACTGATAGATGCAAGATTGACTTGACGTATGAGAAGTGGCTCATGTTAAAAGGCACTGTTTTTTAAGGTATCTTGTGAAGGCTAATAAGGGAGCTTAAATATACTATATCACTGTATCTTAAATGTCTTATCTTAAAGATGCACTAGAAGCAGGAGGTCACTCTGTTTCTATTTAATGTTAAATATTTGTGAATATTATTGCTTCCAGAAAACTTGGCTAAATTGTTTAGTTTAATGGATCCAAATTCTCCTGAAAGAGTGGCTTTCGTATCCAGAGCGCTGAAATGGTCTAGCGGGGGATCAGGAAAACTTGGTCATCCAAAACTACACCAGTTACTAGCAATTACATTGTGGAAAGGTAAGAACAATTAACTGGATTTTTTTTTTTTTTTGATAATGTTGAAAATAAGATATTGTAAGAGAGCTAAGACAGAAATGAATGATTTACTTCTGCTATTACCTGATTTTTGCAATAACTTCAGCTTTGCGTTACTAACAAAAAAATATATATATAGGCCTGTAACTCTATTGGTGCAAAACCCCAAATGCAGCTGCTGGGAACCTCTCTATAAAAGCAAAGTCTGTCCTCTAGACATTCAGGTAGCTTGATAAGGTATCATTAGGAAGAAAACTATTGGAGAGCAAGGCTGTTCTATTATTTTGTTTTGTTTCCTTTTCAAATCCTGATTAAACCTGCAAAAGACTGAAATATATCACCTAGCATCTGAAACAGTCTCTGGGTCTGTAATTAGATACTTATGAGACGTTGACCAACAGACTTACTTCAGGCGTTTCAGAATGAACACTGATTCATTTGATTTATTTGGGATTTTATCACTCTCATAGTGGGATGTAAGATGGGCTAAAATGAACTATTTATGAACTATATATGAAGTATTTTAACTGTGGATGATAGTCTTTAACATGTTAATGCTCAAAACATACAAAGGTAAGTGAGAACAGTTGAATAAATACTGTCTCTTTTGTGCTTCTCATGAATTAATAACAGTGCAAGGTTCCTTTAAGTTTTTCAGGAGCTGTAAAGCAGTGATCAGGGTTTCATATCATAATCTTGACCCAGTGGTCAACAGTCCAACTCATTGCCTTTTTGTGTGCCGTAGGCAATCCCATAACTGTTCTCATGTGAGTTACGTTAGCTTTTGGTGGCTGCTACCAGCCAAAAAGGGAAGATTTTCTGCAGAGCATTAAAGTTTGAAACTGAGATATGACTCAGAAAAGAAACAGTCGCGTTTTGAAACTAAAAATCCACGTTTTCTGGCCGGCTGCTTACCATTCTTTTGAAGAACAATGCTTATGTTTGCTTAGTTTTTTGTTTTCAACAGCTTCATCAGAAGTGGCTTAGATTTTTAAAACAAAAGCTTTTAGATTCCAAAAATTAGCCGCTTTCCAGTTTTGATTTGTCATTACTGTGGGTTTGCATGATACTTTGCCTCAAATTAAGTTCTAACAAACCATTTGCATTTCTTATGCCTTTTTTTCTACATAATTGCCGTTCTATTCAGCATATGGAAGTAATTTTGATAGCAAGAGTGGGCTAAGCCAAAAATAGGAGATACCTTCTTGCTCTGCACTTAGAAAGAAGGATGCTGAAGGTGTTATTTGATTTCTTGGTGCACATGCTTAAATATGGAACTTTTTGGTTCCTCTCCTAAGTGCTGCTGATAGCATATTAAATGCCAGGATGCCGTTGAACAAAATGATATGATGGCTGCAAGGTAGCTGTTTGCCCCAGTGGTAGCCTTGTTCTTTGATGGTATTGAATGAAATATTTTTTAATAGCAGTGATTCAAATATATTTAGAATAATGTATTTATTATCTACCTTTATAAGCTGTCTGTAACTTACAAAAGAAAAAGGACTCTGTCTTTTTGCTAGTCATGTTCTTTATATACCGTGTGTGTAGCTATTACTCTTTCTCTAGCTGTAATGTACAAGCCTAGCAAATGTGGTTTTTAAGTATGTTGAACTGATTTCTTAAAAGCCATTTTCTTTTTCCTTTTATAGAGCAAAACTATAGTGAATCTCGGTATCACTTCTTGCACTCTACAGATGGCGAAGGATGTGCAAATATGCTAGTAGAATACTCCTCGTCCAGAGGATATYGCAGTGAGGTGGACATGTTTGTAGCACAGGCAGTCCTACAGTAGGTGTTAACATTTTATTTGACTGTTTTGCTGAGATGTCACTGTATTTGAGGCCAGCCTAGTTTAATCAGGATAACTGTAGGTTAACTGCCCATCCTTTTCGAAAGAAATTGTGAAACTGGCCAAAGTTTCCAAAACTAGTTTTGTGTGGTAACAACAGGAGCAGACTGTCTCAGAACTGGTGTGTTGAATTGGTCAGATTTAAAAAAAAAATTGTATTAGGTTGAAATGTGAAATCATGTTAATTGCTTAAAGAGTTAACGTAATCTGTGTGACCCTGAAAGCATGATTCTTATGTTTTTATTAACACTGACTTGCAACTGGTTAGGATTTACCTAGCTGTCCTAACCAAGACTGGGGCTAAGTGGGCTTTATATGTGCATTTAGCCTAGTACTTGCCRTCAGCCCTGTGGTCTTCAGAGTCAGTTACTTTTGGGTCACCCTGCTTTATGAGCAGCAATGTGATGGTGCTTGGTTTAACAGAACTGCTGGTGGCTTTCGCTTGCTTTAAGCATTTATTTTGTAGGAGGTGGGAATGCAAGCTAATATGTGCATTTGCAGAGCCCATGTACAATTAAGGTTAACAAAGCCAATTTTACTGTATTTAATCATTGATGGCTTTCTTCAGTCAGGGAAAGCAGCTTATGGAGGAGTCTGAGGAGGAGGTGGAGACAGGGCTGTGCAGCAGGGAATCAGGCAGAGAAGTGGGAGAGTAAGTGCTGGGGGAGAGGGAAGAGGTGCGAGCAAGCCTGTCTCTCTTTTGGCAGCAGTGAGCTGTCATATTAGTCCTGTTTCCCRTAGTTGGTTGGTCTGGACTGCAGTGATTCTTGAGAGGTAGAAAATCTTTTATAGGGGACCAGCATATGCAGGATTGATGGGGCTCTTAAACGATTTTGTGGGGTTTTGTTTTGGGGGGGGGGGGGAATTCTGGTGCAAGCTTATGGGTATGGGATTATTTTCTCCAGTATTTATACAGAAATGCTACTACATCCTTTACTGGCCTGTATCTCAAATACCGTGCTAAATCCTCTTACATTGCAGTTCATGATCTAATGAAAAACACTGTAATTCCTTGCTTAGCAGTAAGGCAAAAGAGTCCCTGTTCCCTGGGTTTGGCTTTGGAGGCCAACTTGTGACCAAAAATGAGACTGCTCGTGACAGTCTTCCCAGTACTTGCTGACAGCATTTGTCCCAGATAAAGTCTGTGCTAGGCCTGTGGACTTGCAGAGATTACTGTTAAATTAACTGGATCTGAACAGAGATTTGACCAGTGCGGGAAACTGATCTGTTAACTGCTGACAAATCACTCAGGAATCCAGTGCTTGTTTTTTAGTGAGACTTTTAGATTTGTGTATCAAAGTCATTAGTGGTCCTGATGCCATGTTATTTTGAGATGACAATAAGGGAATGACAGGGTCATTGGACACTGAGAGATGCATACTGAAAGGAGATGTATTCGGGAGTGGATGGGGCCAGGTGAGAATTTTTTTGACTAGGTTTTACCTCAGTGTGGTAAACTCTGTACCAGTAAAGGTAATGTCTCATTTAATTTGAATCATGTGGTAGCCAGTCTTTCTACACTTTTATTTAATTGATGCCTGCTTTCAATAACCTTCCTGTATACAATTTGCTTAGGTTTAATTCATTCAATGAATATTTAATGTCAATTCCCCCCCCCCAACCCACTTACACCACAAGCTAGTTATATAGGGATTTTCATATCCTCAGTTGATTTCCAAACAGTTGCCAAAGATGTGCATCACTACCAGCTAGGGTTTCTGCTATCAGTGTGAGCCTGAGAAGGCTTCTGTGCCCAAATGAAGTAGAGACTGTTGAGCATTTGGTTTCCCTTTTTCTTTCTGCATGTAAAATTTCCTCTCTATATTTTATTTTTAACTTCCTCTGTTCTGCTTCCCTTTACAGATTTCTCTGCTTAAAAAATAAGACCAGCGCATCAGTTGTTTTTACAACATACACACAGAAACATCCGTCAATAGAAAAGGGTCCGCCCTTTGTTCAACCGCTGCTAAACTTCATCTGGTTTCTGTTATTGGCAGTTGATGGGTATGGTTTGATTTTTGTTACTTTGTTCTTGGTTACCTTTTAATCTGTTACTAAGATTACATTTTGTGTTGTTTCCTTTCTAGAGGAAAACTAACAGTATTTACAGTATTGTGTGAACAGTATCAACCCTCACTGAAAAGAGATCCCATGTATAATGAGGTGAGTTGCTAGTAGTTGTGAACAGAATATAACCTACAGAATTAGTTAAATAAAAGCTGGTTGTCTCCTGTTTTGTGGCTTTGCAAACCTGGCAGGTCACAGAGTCTGGCTGCCACAGCCACCAAAGTGTACTGGCTTTAGAGGTTTCTGCTAAGCAATTAGATACTGATGGATACTTTATACTGTATATGTGGAAGAGTGCCCTTCGGGAGCAGGATGGCAATTCATAAATACAGCATATGCAGCATTTTAATTTTCTTTGACACGTTTCAAAAGTAGGGTTTTTGAATACAGCTTGTAGAGAGGGGTCAGTGCCCCAGCTTGTGTGCTTTCATTGCTGTCCAGAGGATTTCCACCTAATGAAGATGAAGTAGTTGACATCATTCTCCATCTTGTGTCATTTCAGTACCTAGATAGAATAGGACAGCTTTTCTTTGGAGTTCCGCCCAAGCAGACATCGTCCTACGGAGGATTACTAGGTAAGTTTTATGTCGACAAGTGTTTAAAGATACCACCAGTCTTTTCAGAGTGGTGGCTTACATAAAACAGGTGTGCCAAAAACAGATTATTTGTTCTAACAAGTATATTGTATTTCTTTTCCATGGCCTGTAGAAACAGTCGCTGCTGTAGAATACAAGATGAATTGGTTGCATATGAGATTAAAGTGATGTAACCAGTAGACTTTTCCTTTTTGAGAAGGGAAGAAACATGTAAAATACTCTTAAAATTCATTTTGACATTATGGTATAACTTATAAATGTAGAGCAAAACATTATTTGTGTTAAAACTTAATTTGCTCTGACTTGAGTGGCTGCTTTTCCTAAAGTAAAATCTGGAACTTTGGTAGAGGTCTAACTGGTATTGATGTAAAATGAATGCTCTCAAAGTTGAAGTTCTGAAATGAATACTGCCTTTCTACAAGAAAGGAAAAGGAATAGAGAAATTCAGCCCTTGTTTCTTGGCTCTTTGAATAAAATGAGACGGGAAGAGATTGAACTAGATTACTTTCATAAAATCTGATTTTTTCCTCGAGAACTAAGTTCTTCCTTTGGTAAGCTGACTTGAAGCTTTACCGGCAAATGTCAATTCACTGATACCCAAAGTTTGATGAAAAACATCAGCATCATAGATTTCATATGCACATGACAGCTTTTTAGAAATTTAGGCATCTTTAAAAATGAACAAAACAGGAGGGTGCATAAATGCCTTTGAGTCTCAGACAAATTCTTTATAGTGTGATGCACAGCAATGTTACTGTTCGAGAGTTTCATCATTGGAGGTGCCTCTTCATTTGTTATTTTTTTTCCCCTCAGGATGCAACTATGTATGTAAGTATGGGTATTTCTTCCAGTGTACTCTTAGAAAAGGAACAGTATCAAAATACAGCTTCCCRTATCAATAAATTCCTAGTGGAAACAGGTGTGGGAATCACTCTTACTTCAACAAAAGGTTTTTTGATTATTCTTTATTGAAATGTGCACCCTAGCAGGCAGGTAGGAAAGTAGTTAAAGATTATGAGATGAGAATGTAAAACTGGCAAATCTGACTGTCCTATATTTAATGTAGGAAATCTTTTAAACAGTCTGATGGGAACTGGAGAAGATGATGACACAGAAGATGGTCAGGAAGATAGCAGTCCTATCGAACTTGACTGAATATTTTTGTCCTCGGGTGCCATGTAAATCTGATGATTCGATGACTCCAAAGACAGTTTTGGAATTTGAATCCTGCAGTTGTTTCTTGGTGCCTAAAAGGGCTCCTCTGGTCTTTTAGAAATGGTTGCTGAAATGTTTATAACGTTCGGTCTATATTATTTATGTAAAAAAAAAAAAAAGAAAGAAAGAAAGAAACCAACAAAAAGTAGCCAAAAGAACCAATCGGAGCAATTGTTAGCAGGTTTCCGATACGGCGGCTGGTGACTTTGATTAAAATATAGTCTTCTACGGTTTCTGATGCAGTACTCCCTTTTGCACAGTAATTCAATAAAGCATAAGTATGGGTCTTGTACTTCACGGCCTACCCAATACCATCTTTGTTACAAGAAAGCCTCCTTGACCTCTGCCATCTCCAAGGAACATCTCGAAGGGCAGGGTGATTAACTGAATAATTTATTTGTGAGGCTGGTGCCAAAAGTATTGCGAGATGAGCCAAACAGTATAGAGGTGCACATCTGAGACACCGATACCAGGAACTCACTTCCAGTGCAGTGAGTCAACACGCATGCTACTCATGCTGCCTTTCAGGCTGCTTAAGATCTGGCCCTGGCTGAGCCCACACGTGTTTAGCTGATATTTTTGGAAAAGCACAAGACTGAATTGCTTTCGAGTAAAAGCTGATCAGTGGGACATAGGTAATTGGCTTCCATGTGGATCTCTGGCCTAGGTATAAAAATCTGGCATCTAAAATACCTCCTCTGGCTCGTGGCTCTACTCCTTTGGAACAGATTCTTTTTCACTGTAAGTTCATAAGCATACGTAAAGGCATTTTATAAGTGAATGAAATGATTTGCCACAAGCAACGTATGTGTTTAAGCCGCAGCTCTATGTAAAGAAAAGGGATACTGCAGAACTTTTTGTTCTTTATGATATATTTATTTTTCTTGGGTGATTGATTCATTTAACACTTCCTGTAAAAAGAATAAATCAATAAATAATGGAGTAACTTCAACCCCAGTGGTAGGCATAGCAATTCTACATCTCCTCCTCTTTAATGCAGCACACCGGATGTCAGTGGTACAGTGAGCAGATGAAATGGGGAAACGCTTTATTTTTTCATGATGAAAATAAAAAGGCTTAGATTAATAAACAGCAATCATGCATAGGGGAGGGAGGGAATAATACAAACGTGTTGACTGTATGAAAAAGAAAAGGCGTTGAAAGGAAGACTTTGTGTTAATTGTGAAGTCTCAAATAAACACTTTATACCAGGATGAACAATACTGCTGCTTTCTGAGAGTTTTATGAGCAGAGATCTTGTGTTCCTTGCTAGTTTTTTTCCCTGCCAGATTTGACTGCAGATCGTCTGGATCTCAGTACTGCAGCTTTATCTTGGTGCACCGAAGGTGTATTTTTAGCCAGGTATTGTAATGTCTGTTACAGGTGATGCAGGTCCAGGTTTCCTTGATTTGCAGCAAGTTCAGGGAAGAAAACCTGTTTCCTGCTCTGCCACATATGAACTGTGCCACACAGTTGTTATTTTTATGCAGGTCTGGGCCAAATTTGATGATAACTAAGCTAATTACCATTTTGATGTCCTCAGTGTAATGTGCATCTGATACAAAGCAAGCAGAAAGCAACGTTGTGTCCTGGAGGCCGGTTAAAGTGTCCGGGAGCAGCAGTGACCCCTCCTGTGTGCCACATACGCGGCTAAAAGTGACTGCTGGGGTATGCACTCAGCTCTGCCAGGCGGTAGGACACGGCTGTCCCAGCCTTGATCCCAGCCCTGCGCCCTGCAGGAGGGCATTTCTGCTGGTGCTGCCACCGTTATCCTCCTGCTCGTCTGCTGCCGCGCAGCAGCTGGGTGTGAGACGGGGGTGAGGAGCATCAGCGCATGGGAGGAGCGTGCAAGGTGCTGTGCGCAGCCATGCTGCAGCCCTGTATGGGGGCCAATAAAGAGCAGCTGTGGGGGGGGGAGGGAAATGTATACAGCTATGGCTTTGTCTTTATTTATAGGATTTCTTTTTTAATAGCTACCAATATATATAATATATAGATATAGTGAGAGACAGCTATTTATATATTATATATATGTTATAGAGAATACATATAGAATATAACTTATATAATTACATATTACATAAAAATAAACTATAAATACTACTCACACATACACATGTGCACATACATGTAGATATACTCACATGCATATACATATTAAAAATTCTAATATATACACATACATGAACATGTATATATACACGTATATGTGTATATACATATATTTCTATATATGTGTGTATATATATGCACACACATACACATTATATATGTGTGTATACATTTATATAAGTGTGTATAAAATATTTATATGAAACATTTAGATTTAGATATCTAATTATATTGTGTGTGTGTGTGTGTGTGTGTGCGTGTGAATAAAATGTTTACATGAAACAGCTTTATATATAATTAGATAAAATACATTTTTTTTATGAAATCTTCCCCCAATGTCCATTTCACCCATCCCCGCTGGGTGCTGGGGAGTGGCGGGTGGGGGATGCCAGCTCAGCATGGCACTTACTTGAACCCCATCTGCTTCTGTTCCCCCCCCAAAACCCTGTCTTAGTGCTCCCCCGATTGAACATTACACTTCCACTGATTTGATATAATAATTTATTCGATCGAATGACATTTAGTACCACAGTTTTTTTACCAGTGACATAACAAATGTATACAGCTGATACAATGGCTTTCATTTACAAACACCAACTTAAGAAATGCATCGGACGGTTCAATGTATTGTTCTGGTGTTACTTACTGGACACAGTAATTTTTTTCAGGTAAAAATTCAGCATGTTCTGTGCAGTTCTTGGACTGCCGGGCCAAGAACTTCCTCGTTCACAACTTCCTGTGACTGCAGGAATTACAGCGGTCAAAACATTGTTGAAATGTCACTTTAAGCAGCTTTTTTTTTTTTTCCAAAAAATTAACAAGAAAAAAATTAAGATAATTATTGAAAAAGTGCAACAACCGCTTTTTGTAGAAGCAATGTATCATCGGCCAGAGGGGTAGGAGGTGGTCGAAGGAGATGTGACCACTGGAGGGTCTTGGAAGTGGATTTACAGGGCCTGTTGGCATAAGTGAACCTGAAGCGCAAATCCCACAACCCAAGCTGGGGCTGTGCCTCGTCCCACTGAGCCGGTCCAACTTTTCAACCAATGTGGCAACGCAAAATGGCTACAAAATACCCCACAGTGATCCCTGCCTTTGGCTGGGATAATGACCGCGGCATGCCAGGTAATTTGGCATGATCACTGGCAGCACTTGGCCTTCAAGCCTTCTCCCCCTGTGCAGGAGCCGTCTCCTGCTTGGAGACACCACCCCAGGCAGCTGCACGGGGACCCAGCTGTGCCACGAAGGTGCAGGGACCATGCAGCCAAGGTTGCCCATTACCCACCACCCCAAACAAACAGCTGGTCTCTTGATTTTACCACCACTGTGAGCACAAGGTCACCCAGCAGCTGAGGGAGGGCTCTGCTCTCCATCCAGGGCCAACCACCTGTTTTTCCTAGTCTCACACCTGGGAACAGGGAAGGGCAGGGTGTAGGAAACTGCTTTAACCCACCTTGGGTGTCTGGGCCTTTTCCTCGGTGTGATTCAGGGCAGCATCGATGCTGGACAGATGTACACCTCTGACGGACAGGCTCTGGGAGAGTTGCTGGGAGCAGGTTCAGTGAAGGTCCTGGCATGGCCCTTCCATGCAGATGCTGGCCACTGGGCTCCCAGCCCCTCCAGGCAAACCTACATTGACCCCGCAGCACTTGAGGGGAGGCACGCTGGGCTGAAGGCTTGCTCAGAGCACGCCAAGCCAAACCAGCCCTTCTCATTGCGCTATTCCCTTCATTGCTCTTCACCCCGACTCTGCCATGTGGTCCTTTTGGCTGCCCACCTTGGGCTTTCGAGCTCTTCCTCTTGCTCCTCTAGGCACAGCAAGTTTCTCTCTCCTCAAGCTCCAAGACGCCCTTCCCATGGTCCAGCACAGCTCTGGGCGCGATGCAACGGCCGTCACTCTGCAGGGGACCAGCCTGCAAGAAGCCAAGCACGGCTCCACTGCCCTTGCAGCAGCACATAAGCGGCACCTGGGCATCATGCTAGGCTTCAACGCTGGGGCCAGCAACTGAGGACAACACCACAGCGCCAACCTGGGGATCACCAGCTCAACGCAGAGGTGAAAGGCAGAAACATCTGCTCTAAGGCCCTGCAGGTCCGGCTCCGACAACACTGACTGTGCAAGACATACCAATTTCACAGCAAGCTCCCGTGGCCACAGTTCCTCCCAGCACGGCTGCACTCGGAGCACTGCTCTATCATCTTCCCAGCTGTCACGCTAGTCTCTCCGTGACCACCACAGGCCACTCTGAGCACATGTGGTTGGTTGATTGCCTGCCGACGGGTTCATTTTTATGCTTGTGGCTCACTTCAGACCAAGTGCTAAATCTTCCCCTTCCACTGGGGGCAGGGGATAGCGGACAAGCTCTGCACAGCGTCCTGCTCTCCCAGACAGGCCTGCCTCCCTCTCTGCTTGCCAGCTGGATGAATCCGCCAAGCAAAGTCTGGGATTCCTCGGAGGTGATATTTCGCTGTTGGTAATGGGCACTTCTTGGATGTGCACTTTGGTAAGCAGATAATGAGGCCAACAACACAAATTTCTGTTATTTTTAAATCCTGTTTGCAACTAGCCTATATATAACATTACCATCACTTACGAGGTGTGACGTTCACCCACATTAAAGTAACTAACTTATTTATAATTTATCTCTATGACATCTGGAGGATTTAGCAACATTTACACATCATGAGACCATGTAAGCCGAACTACTCCGGTTTTGTCTGAGCTTCCTAAGAGGTGCACATGCAACGGTCTTCGAGTCCTGGCAGTCGTGGGCTCCTACAGCAAACTGTAAAGACACCTACCTGGGACCGCTCACGGGCCTGTTGCTTGTTAGCTAGCACCTCACTCAGTTCAGCCCTTCTATGTCTAAAGAAACACCATGAGAAAGCTAGCATGTTAAGACCATGGACAGGCATCAGTAACACAGAAGATATCCACTTCAACAGGTGAACTGGGCCCAAATGTGCATACAGGCAAACAGGTGACCTGCATGAAATCACACGTTCAAGGCATGACCTTCCAGAAGATGGGCATCCTCTGCCACCCATCAAAACCAACACCATTTCCAATTGCCCATTTTGCAAAGGCAGAAGAACACATCACTTTTTGCCACCAACTTGGACAAAAAGACAGAAGCGGCTGGGGCACTGCACAGAAAATACTGTCCACAAGGAATAACATGGAGGCAAACTTCCTATCAATCATCAGGATCCTTGTTTGAAGCTGCTCTAAAATGCTACACTCCTTCCTTGCTTTTTAAGGAGTCTGAACCACGTGGGCCAACAGAACATGTAATGCTGCCTTCTGACACATCTCCGTCACCTACAAACTCCCCCTCTGGTTAACAGCTGTGGTTCCCTACATTTATTGACAACATTTATTTCCTTTAGGGTTTTAGGTTCGTGCTCTGTATCCCATTAGGATGTCACAGTCTCAGGAAATCAGTCTCCCGTGAGAAAACGCTAGTGGAGAGCTGGGATTGTCAGGGAGAGCCCGGCTGAACCGCGGATGTCAGCTCACCCGAGAGCAGCTATTGCACGGACTGAACCAGCCTAACCTAGAGGAAGAGTCAGAGCGTCCAAGGAGGTCCAGGTCCGGTTCAACACTGCCTCTTCCCCCTGCCACCAGCCCAGGTGGCTCAGAGCTCTGGGAAGTTCAGATCCAAAACCTGAACCAGATTATATCTGTCCCTGATCTAAATTAATGTAAGATTGCAGAGAAGGAAAAACAGGTTACTAAACCCCACTCACCATCCAACTAACCAGCTGCTGAAATGCTTTGGAAAGGGTGTTCAGATGGGATAGAAGAAAAAGGCGTGTTCTCCTTTCCTCCAAAAGTTACCAATTTCCACAGGGAAACCCTTTTGGTTTTGCACCAGCCAAGGAGCAGGTTTCCAGAGAAAGCCCTGTGCCCCGAGACGGGCCACTGACACAGTCTTCATCATCCCGGGAAGTGTGGTCTGAAACCCGTTTTGCCCCGCGCTTGGGACCGGGTGTGTTACTACAGGCTAGCACAGGCCCGCGGGCCGGTCTGGTGGCACGTCGTGAGAGCCGCCTACCCCGACAACACGTGCGGTCTCTGCGGGAATTACCTACTGCGGTGGGATACACAAAACGGCTGCACGTGGAAATGAGGCCTCTGGAGGAGCCTGGGCACTGCTGGAAACACAGCGCAGCCAGAGAAATGACTTGTTATTGACCAGCATCTTCTCTGACATTTTGCGGCTGTCATTCTTGGCTTCCAACATGATCCAGTCAATGATGAGGGGAAAGGGAAGTATTATTATTGTTATTATTATTAATAATAATTATTATTTTTAGCATTTCAAATAAAACCATGTTGTGTTGTAAACAGAAGCTCATTCCTCAGGTCTGCCCAGTCCCATCTAAGGTTTATGCTTGAAGTGGGCTTCCACTGAAACAAAGACCACAAAGAAAACAAAGTTAAAACAAGGACCAAGACAACGCCTGGCAGGCAGGCAGCACACCCCCACAAGTCCACCCCGCGGATGGACGTTAGCCAGGACTCATCCACACCAGGCCTGCGCACGTACAACCGCGAACGCACACAAAGCCCAGGCCAGGGAATGTCTTTCGCTGCCGTTATCCCGTTTGGGATTATCCGCAGCAAACCAGGGCACCACTGCCACAATTTGTGCTCGCCCACAAAGACGGGCTGAGCTTGTGTCGCAGCCTTGGCCCAGCGGAGCTCTAAAGTGTCTGCACGCCAGTCCCGCAGCGGAAATGCTGCTCAGCAGTGACCTTGTGGCAGGATGGACTGGTAAATCATGAACCCTGAGCAAAGCAGATGCCCTTTGATGGGGCAAAGAGGCACTAAAGCCCGACAACCCCTCCTCTATACCATTTCCATGCCAAGGGCCCATCCTGGACTAGCAAGCCCCCGGCGGAGYGAGAGGGCACATTTCTTTTGCAGGTCCTTGGCCTGCTGCTGCTCTTCATAACTGAGGGATTGATCATCCTTATTACAGCACCGTGGACATCAGCCCAGGCAGCGCACGCACAGGAACCCTTCGTGTTAAGGGGGAGCAGCGAGATACCGTCCTCCTCTTCCAAATACGAACCCCTGTCTGTTTGGACAGACTTTGCCTCATCCCCGGGCAAGGGAAGAACTTCTCCATTCAGACTGAATTTAAGGGAGAAGCAGGAGTTGTTCCACCCCCGATCCCCCTTCCTGTTCATCCTGTTCTCCAACGGGAAATTAATGGGACGAGTTTGTTCTCCAGGCCTTGTGAGAAAACACACCTGCATATTCCTGAGGCAGCATCGGCCTGCTTATAACTTTCTGAAAGGTTGTAATCCATTCCAGCTGGTCGTCCTCCGTCTCGCAGGCGAAGAGGAATTTCCTGTCCGGGGTGACGATGGTTATCCCGTGCTGCCAGTGATTCCCCTGCGTGGATGGCGGGAGCCCTTCCAGGACCTTGTAGCTGTTCTCCTTGCTCCCGATGAACACTTCCCCTCTAGCGAAGGCATCCTAGAAGACAGCACACAGTGAGGCAGGAGCGCTCACGACGGGGAGCTCGGACACGGCTCGCTCTGCGAGCTGGCATCCGCACCGCAGCCGGAAACGGGAGCAGCAAAACACAGCACACGAGCCCTTCTCCCAGGGCTGGACACATCCCACAACCCACAGCTCGGCCCACCGAGACATAGGATCCCCTCCAGCCCCAACATCAAGGGATTCAAAATCCAGCCGCAGAAAAAGCTGGGACCAGTGCATGGTGTTTCCAAAGCACTTTTGGCAAATAACTGTGCGCTAGGTTACTACGCGCTGACACCAGGCAGATCCAGTCTAACGGAGCCTCTTGGCTCTCCAATCAGCCTGAGATCTCCTGCAGGTTTCCTCCTGCCGGCAGCCCAGGCACCTTTCCCTTACCAGGGGATCTTTGAAGTACATGAGCCTCCGGTCGTCCATGGTGAACCATCGCTTCTTGAATCCTTCTGTTTGCTGAAGAGCCAAAAAGGGATAAATTACACACCAAAGAAAAGCAGCTTGTTTCTCACTGGACACGACGCAGGAGCATCAGGGCGCTGCGGTCATTTCAGGCCGATCTGGAGACCCCGATGGGCTGGGGGGGATTCACGAAAGGTGGTTTCTGYGCCCACCCGAGGCAGCACAGCCAGGGCCTGGGACGGCTGCACAAACCGGGCTTGCGGGAGCTGCCAGGCCGAGGGGAACGGGGTAGCTTTGTCTGCAAAATGCTCTAGGGTTTCTTTATGTCTACTTACAAACTCAAAATATTGGCTTGTGCCTCATCCCCACTTACTGTTGCTTCACAGCTCGGCCTCGGCAACATCCCCAATTTCAGAGCTTGAGATATGGAGTTTGCTGTTATTTCAGTGCATGCAAAGGATACAAGGAAAAAGCGACACCCCTTACGCACGGGAAGGTGCACAAACACCACGGGAAAGGCTGCTTCCGGATCGAGCTTTACAGCACAGCCCAAGCTGCAGGCTGCCCCTCTCCGTCCCGCACTGCCCCAATTCCTCTGCTGAGGGATTCAGGTTCCCGACGCGAAACCAGACTCCGGAGCCCCCAGCAAAGCTCACGCCTCAGCCAGGCCTCGCGGGGCCACGCTGCCGGGGCCACGCCGCCGGGCCGGCCGCGCCGACGCTCGGGAGCATCGGGGTGCGAGGCGGGCGGCCCCGCTCGCTCCCGTCCCTGCGACCCGCCTGCAGGCTCAGCCCGATTCCCCGGCCGAAACGGGGACCGCGGCTGGGCCGGCCATGACCGGGCTGCGGGGCTGCCCCGGCGGGCGGCTGCGGTCTGCTCCCTTCGGTGCGGGGCGTCCTTCTGCGGCCGTCTGGCTGCGAGAGCCCACGTCTCGCTGGCACAAATCAGGCCTGCCCCGGTCCTGCAAGGGCTGCTCACCAAACGGGCTTCAGCAGGACACAAAAGTGATCGCGAACAGTTTCATCTGGCCGGGACTTCCAAAACGAGCCTCTTTAACTATGACCATTCTCTCTCCCTCCCCCCTTTCCCTTTTAAAAGGAGGAAAGAATTTAAAGGTCAATTTAGAAGCTGACTCTGGCTTTGGTAGAAACGTTTTCCTGAGTTTGAAACGATGAATTCAGCTTTAATAAAAAAAAAAGAAGGAAAATCCCCAGACTGAGCCCGTATTAGGAGCTGCTCTGTGGATCTGAAGTCAGGCGGTAACACAGGGCAGCTGGGAGGGAACTGGCTGCTGGGAAACCCAAACCTCGCAGACGGAAATCGCGGAAAGCATCAGCCGGTTTACTGCGGCCAAGGGCCACTTCTGTCCACGCACAGGAGCGGCAGCGCTTTCGCAATGCAGAGCTACAACCCTCCCCTCTCGTTACAAGGACGCTGCCACGATGAACGTGATCTATATTTGTATCATTGGACTTGATCAAGATAAGGCATTGCACTAAGCTGGCGTTCACACAAGGCTCAGGCCAGCGTGCTTACAGCAAAGGAAAACAAAAAAGTAGCCCACATCTGGCAAACTTGGCTGCTAACGCAAAGAGCGTGGGAGCGCCTTCAAGCACAGACGGGAAGATGACCACCGCTTTTCAGATGCTGCGTCCCCCGGCTGCAGCTCGGCATCTCCGGACCGCCGGCTGGGAAGGGGCAGGTAACGGGGAGGCGACGGCCTCCAGGGAGGGACGGCAATCGCAGCCCCCGCCACCAGGGCTAGACTTGACCCAAATGCCAGCCCCACGTCTGCCCCCAGGTGGCTTCCCTTGTCTTCTCGTTACCGTGCCCAAAGAGCGGAGCTGTCACCCGCTCGGGTGGTGACACCCTCCCTGTGCAGGGCTTGGGAGCTGCTCTGCAGCTCGCACAGGTCCTCGCCCGCGCAGCCCAGGGCGGACAGACATCAACGTCTCCCTCTCTGCAACACGAGACCAGCCTGGCACAGGCAGCAGACCTTGGCCGCAGGGTTGGGAGCGCAGGTGGGGAAGGGGCAAGCTCGAAAGACTCCTCTATGAACACGTTCGGGGCGTTCAGGCTTTGCCTCTCCAGAGAAGGGGAACTGGTCCCACCAGTGCACCCTTCTCGGCCCTGTACGGGGAGACACGTTTTAGACGGACTGCGGAAATGTTTTGTATCCTACCTTTGGCCCTGTCTTCTCCATGTACCCTTCCTTCAGGTAGTTTCTAGAAAGCTTTGGCACCAGCTGGAGCAACCAAACAGGAAAGAAAAGAGTTAGATGGATGGAGCTGGGGGGTGGCACGCGCAAACGGGGTGGCCGTGGGCAGGTGGAAGGGAGCTGGTGGGAGGAACGGGAACAGACCCGCCGCAGCTCCCCCGCAGGCCCCAGACCATGCGACCGCCCTCGTCAAAAGCTGTTGTCACACTTTTAACGTGCCTACGGCAAACGGGCTGATGCAGAAACATGAAGCATCTCTGCAGCAGCTCAGCAGCAAAGYGAAGAGCCTCGAGAGAGCCCCCGGGCCAAATCCTGCTTCGCCGGTCTGCTCTGGCGACAAATCCTCCCCGAATCCCCTGGGAACTGAGCCGCGACTGCCTGGCGGGCGATTTGCCCCAGGTAGGGGCTGGGAAAAACCGGAGACCTTTCTGCAGGACAGTGGGTCCCCATCCTGCCCGAGAGGGTTTCGGGACCCGCTCCCTGCCATGTCCCGGCGCCGCTTGGTCTCCCGCTACTTCAAACCAGACCCACACCAGCCCTAAGGGGCCTTTTGCCTTTAAAACACTATTAACACATGATGCCTGTGAACTCCCCCTTCCTGGAGATATTCCTGACAATAATTACCAGTGCCTGGGATATTTTTAACGCTGCTCAGTGAAGACAAGCCAGGAGCTGTGAGATCTTTGCAGATGCCTTTGAAAGGCTCTTGAAAAGAGACGAGGGAGCCTCACCAACAAGCGGAGCTGACAGGTCTGATTAAACACTCCTCTGCCTCCCCCTCCCGTGCCTCCTGCCTTTTAGTTAAACAAGTTATTAATGGCTCGGCTTTCAAAACCAAACTCCTGCAACATGTAATTCTGTCCAACAGAAAGCTCTGATCAAGCAGATATGTGCTTGAACAGAAAAAAAAACGCCCCAAAATACAACAGCCCAAAGAATCACAGAGCTGCTTTGCAACAAGCCGGAGCATCCGCGTCTCCAGCTGGCAGGCAGCGAGCGGCTCGGCTTCCCGCGCGGATGCTGCGGGCACCACCAGCTTGCTGGGCAGAGCATCCACCGTGCTGGAGCGCTGTGTCCGGGGGATGTTCGCCCCAGCTCAGCGCTGGAGACGGGTCCCCAAACACTTTGGGGGGCTGGTCAATTTTTCAAGGTCGTAAATTAAAAACCCTTGCTAAATGTCACGCTACTCTGTTTCCCCCATATAACAATCAAAGAGAAGGGGAAGATAAATAAAAATATCAACAGTTCATCTCCCACCAGCACAAGTGTGAACAAATCTAACTTCTCATTAACTGCGGGGCAAAATAGGGACTATTTTAGGCCCGTGGGTTTTCCTGGCAATTCTGTGCAGATGAGTCAACCAATTTTAAAAATATTAGAAGATATGGAGAGGGGGGAAAAAATGATCAAGGAAAGAACGCGCTGCCCAGGGACTGTATTGCTACAGTGGGCTGATGAGGCTCTTGTTATGGTTTTTAGTATTTACCCACTTCACATAACTACTTGTATAAAACGGTCTGAAGTCCTTCACGTGGGGGACTGGGTACCAGCCATGGGACCTTTCTCCTTCCTCCTCCCCTCGCTCTCCCTCTGGGATGCGCGAGCAGCTCCCCAGCGCCGCGTGAAGCTACCGCAGCACAACTCGTAATATTACAGCAACTACCTTTTACAAAGACACGTGCGGCTTCTGGCACCGCATGGGTGACAACGCTGGAATTACTCACACGCATGACTCATATTTTGAGTCTGAGCACGTGTGTATGCGCCTGCGTGTGCGCACACGGTCACACACAGAGGGTTTCCAAGGCTGCACGTTGCTAACGGGTGCCGCACGCAGGCTCTACACCCCACCGCAATGATTTCAGCACGGCAATTGTGAGGCAGACGCTGAAGAACGGAGCCATCTCCGAGCTTTCCAGCTTGTTCACAAGATGCTAAAAACGAGTAGGGGGGGGGGGAAAATAGCGCAGGAAAACTCACATCGACATCGCTGGCTCCAGGGAACGCCACTTGTAAGTAATGAAAACGCGCTGCCCGAATGGCATTGAACCAATCCACAATTTCCTAATAACGAGGAAAAAAAAAGCAAAGTGAGTAACATACAGTCAGCACACAACAAAACGACGTGATCCTGCTACGTTTCATCTCTCCCGTCGCTTTGTCCCAAGCGACAGAGCCCGGTTTAGCGGCAGCTCTCAAACTAAGCCCGGGTTCCCCACGCTGCCGTGGACGAGGAGCACCCGCAGCACCCGCTGAGCCGCTGTGCGCACCGGGGCCTCTCCCGAGGGGCAGCACCAGGCATCCCACCACCCTCCCGGCCTTCGAGACGTCCCCAGCGAACACCCAGGGGGGTTCCGGAGAGGGAAGGACTTCGGCACGTCGCTGCAGGGGGAAAAACAGCATCAAATCAGTATTGGAAATCCAGTTCATCTGCCGCATCTGACTCCATATTCATGCTGCTGCTAATTTTTTCATGCTGGTTTTATTTGCAAAGAACGAGGTGCTTGCACTCTGCTTCCCAGCCAAAACCCAGCGGTGACCAGCTGGAGAGGAGAGCCGGGGTCTGGTGCTGATAACGAACATGCTGGGCACGGGTTGACTCTTGCCAGACCTCCCCAAAACAGCATTTATTTCAAGTGTCCACACCAGGAACCGGCAGCATCAGCTGCTCAGCCCAGGTCAGCACTCGGGAAACACCGGTGCGACGGCGCAGGGCCCTTTAGCCCCAGTAATACCCACCATTAACGCCCCCTTCATCATCAGACCTGTAGTCTCGCCCCGGATTACACCGGGGGGAAACCGAACCAGAGGAGGCCCCAGGACCTGCCAGACAACCTGTAAACACAGCTTGTGGGAGGGAGGAAGATGACCGGAGAAATGCATCCAAACCCACGCAGCCTGCTCCGCTCGCCCAGCGGATCCCGGCCACCCATCCCTCCAGCAATGGAAAACCGACTGCAGGCAGGAGGCAAGACAGATGTTTCAGCACCCGATTCCCACGCAAATGCTGAGGCTTTACCAATATATTTCAGTGTTTTGCTAAAAGAGGGACCAAGTCTCTCTGTCTTTGGCTTTATACTGCATATTCGAGAGTGTTCTGCAAAAAAATCGATAGCGATATTGAAGTCCCGGCTGACTTTCACAGATGCTCTGGCACTTCTTCCTTTCCTTGGCAAGGATCTCTCCCAGGTTGTGATTCCCCCCCCCCCCCCCCCAAAAAAAAAAATAGTGGTGATTTACTTGTTTGTTTAAAACTCATCCATTGATTCACCTCTGGTGAGAATTGCAGAGCTTGCACTGCACTCGTCTTTTTGAAGGTTTCACTGGGAAATGTCATATTAATTTTGAGTAAGTGATCTGCACAGGGCACTTTCAAATACTGCCTTACATTCGAAAGGGATGGGCAAATTAAAGGCATTTTGGAAGGGAGGTGTAACAGCTGTCTGCACCTGGCTGCTCAGCTGCGAGGGGCCCGGCACTGAACTATCGGCTGTTATTAATACATGTGAAGCATCATACTTCACACATCAGGGACACTTTCAATGAGCCAGACTTGATGCTAAAATAAACACTTGCAACTCTTTTAGGTGAGGCTGCTGTAGCATAGGAAAGACCATATCAAAGTAGAAGTCAGCCTCCGGTAAGATTTAAATGTTCATATGTTTTAAAATGATTAGAAAATAATTTTGGAGATCTCAGTTTTACAGAGTTGAATTTGAGATTCCTCAAAAACAGTCTAATGGGGCAAACACCCATCATCTGAAAGGTCAGATGCTTTGCTTTGGCTCGTTAATCTATTTCAAGCTGAAGGAAAAAAACCATAATAGAACAATAACAAAGAAATGTTTCGGAAAACGCTGACCTATTTGTCTGAGGTTCGACCCACCACTTGCTTCTCTACCTGCAGCAGCTAAGCAGACCCCAGACAGCAGCAGAAAGAGGATCAGCAGGAGGAACTGGGCTCTAAAGTTAATGATGACCAAAACAGGCTGGAGGTTATGCAAAATAAGCTGCCATGTTAAAATGTTTGTATTTCGTATAAACATCACCAAACGGAGGGCTGTACTGCTGATGTACGACTTCTTGTCTGAAGGTGGCCTCCTTGACCACGACGTGGGATCGGGCTCACCCTGCAGCGAAGCCGGAGGTGAAACCGCCATCGACTCCAGAGCATTAATCCCATTACTGGAGGGAAGGGGCAACACCAACTTTCTTTGCACAAACCTATACTTGCGTATGTAACCCCAGAAGGCTTGATTGCTAAAAATGTACTGAATTTGCGGGGTATATAATTATGAGCAATACTGCAGATGCAGTGAGGAGATTATAGCTGATGTATTAAAACAGCATAAAACTGCTCAGTGTTTTCATGCAGGCAGATAACTTCTCATTAGCAGAGATTCCTTTCACTGCTTTATGTCTCAGAGCGAGCAGAGAAAATGAACTACTGCCAGCACCTTTGCAAATGGCTCTTCTAGCCTCTCAACTGCTTCCTAATTTAAGTGCCACTGCTGGCTCCCACGCCACATGCCTGACGATGCCACCCTTCCAGCCCCCGTCCTGAACCGGAGCCACCCACACTGCAATGCCAGTCGCAGACTAACAACGCCGGATAAAAATGCATCTTCTCGCTGTACCTGCTGACTCCAGACTGCTCAAAAATCCCTGGAGCTCCAGCCATGGACCCCGCAGGCATTACTCCTCCTGCTGCTGCCGAGCCCCTCATGCCCCCTCTTCGCTTACTGAAAGCTCCTGGTGTCGCTCAGAAAAGGAGGAGCACTGGGGAAGAGGTTTTTGCTAGCTTACCCGGAGAAGATGCAAAGATCTGGGTTTGCACCCTGAAGGGTGGCCTTTCTTGGAGAGTCAGCCCACATCTGAGGATCCTAGGGGCGATGGTAACGCAAGCGGGGATGGCGGAAGCACACTGCAGCTTTCCACGCTGCTCCTGAGGTGGCTTGAGGGACAAGTCCTGTAGAGGGAGCTTCAGCCACGGACAGGAGCAGTGGGAGACCCACTCCGACAGCTTCCCGTCCGGGTGCTGCGCTGTCGGGAGCAGCACCAGCGCAACCGGGTTCAAGTATCAGAACAGGTTTTGATGGCACAGCCCCTAAGACCCATCTCTTTCAAACCTCGCTGCTCTCCTCTCCTCCTGGCCATGCACAGAGAGCTCCGGTCATCTCGTAAACAGCTTAACTCGGTTACTTTAATTCTGCATTTTAGGTTATTTCTATATTCATTTTCAATGGACAAAAGGCCCTGGTTGTGTATCACCATCTCCCACTGCTCAGATGGAGACTTGGGGGTAGATAAGGGCCTCTGTCTCCAAAGGTCTTCACCTTCTGCACAGCATCAGCAGGGGAGGCAGAGATAACCGAAGGAAAGGGGTATGTATTTTTGCTGTAACTTTAGGGTGAACACCAGCAGCTGGAGGCCAGGATGGCCAAGGCCCAGCCCTCTGAAACCAAAGAGCTGTGCTCGAGTGTGGTCTGTGGCCACAGAGATCCTGCAGTGACCCCAGCAGATCAGGTCTGCTAAGCAGATCTACAGCTCCAAGGGAGCCTTAGGTCCACCCCAGGCTGCTGTGAACCTCTGCTGCTGGGGAAGCATGCAAAGATGGTCCGAGCCCGACACTCAGCCTGGTACCTCCACGCTCCTGCTCTTACCAGACACCTACATTGCAGAAGCGCCAGGGTGCGTCTGGTTTTGTGGCAGAGGAGCCAAGCGGCAGACAGCACCCAGCACGCCGAAGTGGTGCTGAGCTCTTTGACGGAAGGAAACCCCAAGCCCTGCCGTGGTGGGAGGCCAGCCACGCTGCGACGGGGCTGCGCTGGGAGGGATCAAACCCCAGGTAACAGAGCTGAGGGCCGAAACCCGGCAGGCAGCACCTCCCCTTGGGGGAGGCAGCACTCGCTGCGTGTGTCCAGGGGGTCGGAGGGGACACGGTGGGACTTCTGGGGGAGCGCAGGAGGGAGCCAGAGCAGTGGCGGATCCCACGCAAGCCTCCAGTCTCCAAGCTTACCCCAGCTGCATGAACTTCTCTCACCCCTCAACTCAACCAAACGGACAGACCAATTTCAGGGAAGTCTAAAGAAGTTCAGCTTACAAGTTACTGGGTGACATCAGAGATCTTCCTGTTGCCGCTGCTGATACGAAGGCAGAGTGACTCTGCCAATGTCCATGGGGTTTGACCATGAGACCACAAGTTCAGACCAGTAAATCCTCCCTAGAGCAACAGGCTGAACTTCACAAACTGCGGTTCCACAAGGGCCACTGGCAAAGAGGTCATCATTTTAAAACCAAAAGTAAATGACAGTAAACTCCTGACCCCACTCCTGGTCTGGGTTTCCCCACATCCATCTTTCGGCCCCAGGGTGAAGGACATCTCTCTTCTGTGCGCAGCTGGACTGAGCGGCTTTTTGGAGCTCAGCAAACCCTGAACAGGCATGACAGTGGGACATGTTCTTCACCAGAAAGAGAGCTTCTTCCTCTTTTTCAATTTAAAGTGTGGCCAAGTAGGTAACTGACAGCAACTTGAGGGATACATTGCTGTGCTAAAACAGCGCCGAGAGCTGCCTGCTGCACGGTACGAGACTTGCACACCTCGTCGCTCGGAGAGCAGGGAGGGGAGGGTGAATTCGGGAGGAGCCCGGCCGGAGCAGCCTCCCGGGAGGCAGAAACAGCAGCGCTCCTCCCTGACCGAGGCCCCGGGTGCACGGGCTGAACCAGGCTCGAGGCTGAAGGGACACAGCCCTGCTACTAAACCGCTGTGCGCGAAGCCATCGGGAGGCGCGCAGGCACAGTCGAGCTGCGCTGCCTCCCTGCCGAGGGGCAAGACCTGCCTCAAGGGGCAATCACTGCTTTCTTTTTATATGCAAACATAAAGAGAGAGCCTTCCTTTATATTTGTATATTCAACAGCACACATAGAGACACACAGCCATCACAGGTATATTATGCATATGTGTATTGTATGTATATATGTGTGCATGTGTGTGTATGTTTTATACACACTTTTGAAAACAAGCTGGTATTACAAAAACAGGCAACGCCACTAACTAACCCAACCTGACACACCAATTTCTTCCTACCAGGAGTACCTGAGCTAGCCGTGAACTGCATTTAAATTCTCTGCAGCACAGCCCTGCCAGCACAGAAGGCTTCCTCCAGGTCTCCCTCGCAACCTGAGCGATAGCACACGAGAGATCAGCTTTGCTCATCTTCAAATCAAGGAAGTCTTGGTTTTTGGCGGCATTATTGGCCTATATAGTCTGGAGATGAGTGACTGTGCTAGGAGCAGAGACTGCTTATCGCTAGCAAAGCTGTCTGGCTCGCCACGCCTGGGTGAACAGAGAACTGGCTGCGCACAACTCTGCGAATCCCACCATGCCCGCCCACATAGGATTGCCCCCAGAAAGCCTCCCTGACACACAGGACCCCTTTGCTGAAGGTAACTTCAAAGGACAGAGGCCCCAGGACAGCCAGAGGAAAGTAAGCATGACATGAACATGACAGCTTTAGGTTCTGACTAAGTGGCCATTCCCAACCTAAGTTTTATGGTAAGCCCCAAGCATTTGAGGGAGGGAAAAAAGGAGGAAAGAGGTCAAAATGAGACTGTGAGACGGTACCCACTACAAGCCCGCCCAGTTCTGCTCTCTGAATGGACACTAATCCATGGAGACAAAACTCAGCCACGGAAACACACTGCTGGTAAGTTCAAAGGGCGATTGGGATGACTGGTCACTGATCTTCATGGTGGCCTCATGGGCTGACGCCTATCTGACACCCTCTAGGAGGGCTGGGACCCAACCCCCTTTCTTGCTGCGCTGGCCTTGGTGTCCCACTCTCCTCGATATGCAATGACCATCCCAGGCCCGGGAGCCCTGCTCCCTGGCACCTCCCTGCAGAGACAAGATGGGAATAAAGCAAGGTGATTTAGTTCAATACAAACATGCACATTTGCCTTTTGGAAAGCACAAGACAAGCAGAGAAAACCAATTCCTCATTTCTCCTTCAATCCAATTCGCTCCCCTCTTGCAAGTCTTTAGATCAAGTCCACTCAGCTCTCCTTTCTCCATTGGGACAGAGGAGCTTGCCTCAGAAAAGCCTCTGCCCCCTAGGTCTTGTTGCAAGCAGAGAAACTGCAATTCCCTTTCAAGTGCCAAGAGGTGCTGTGGGGGAAGAGGGGAGCATCTGCCCCTCCTTCCAAACTAATAGTGCAAAAAACCACTCAAATCACTGCCTCCATCAGCAGCAGGGTGCTGTCTCCTGGGCTGCCCTATGCAACACCCATGACCCTGGTCAGCTTTAGCCGGGTTTTCAGACAGAGCTTCCCTACAGCACATCATGCCCCGAGCACAGAATGTGTGAGTTAGTCCACCCAGCCCAGCTTATGACTGCAGACTGCATCCATGAACCAAGGAGAACCCACGGGGGGAGGTACAGAGATATCACAAACTGCCCAACTGCTCTCAAAGCCACTTGCCACAAGGAAACATGTCCAAGTTGGAGTTTTGTGCTGTCTACAGGCAGACATTATTACAGGCTTGTAATGGTCATGTAACTTCTACCACGTTCCCCCCTCTGCTCAAACACTCCCAGGAAGCTGTTTCTATTCCTTTCCATTTGCTTCCTATTAATTAAAAGACCAGGTTTGCAAACTTTGTGCTTGGAAGTCCATACGCCAGGACACGACAAATACAGTTGAAGCTTGCTGTGCATCCCTTACCCTGGTTCCTCCCACACCCACAGCAGTTCATGGCTTGATCAGAGTCTGGTGTGACACGGCCAGTGGCTCTGTGGAGCATCAATCCCACAGGACCACAAACAAACCTTTCTCATTACCTCCATGCTCTCACCTTGCCATCTTCATGATAGACAAAGATGTTCCTTGTGCTATTGTCCTTCAAGTAAGTGATCTGTAGTCCATGCGGGTTCCCTATTTTTGCAGGCTGGAAAGTTGCATTTAAATGTTCAATCTTCATAATTGCTTTGGGTTCTTTTGCCTGGAAAACACAGCTGAGTGAGCAAACACCTGAGAATCAGCTTTCAAACAAGCAAGCAGTTCACTTTGTCAAAAAAAATCTTGATTGAGGCCATTAGCTAAAAAATGACCAGCCCCCAAAACTGCCTGGTGTTAACATAACAGAGATTTTTCAGAGGCAACAACGAGTGGCTTCTGCCAGCCTGGGAAACCCTTTTTCTGTTTTGGAAATTCAGTGGAGTTCATATAACGTTCAGAAAGGGGAGAAAGAATTCAGCCCAGAAGCAGGATGGATGGGCCAGGTTTCAAGTCAGGATTTTGTGCTATACGGACAAGCTATTTCGGCAGGCCTCCTCTCCCAGCCTCTTTTCAACTGCCTCCTGACTCCTACATCTCCTCCAGCCTCTTCACCTCCTGCTAAATGGCCAGTATTTACACCTGGATGAGCCCTATTAAAGGAAAAAGAAAAATGTTCAGCCAGACAAAAAAAAAAAAAAAAAAAAAAAAAAGCAGACTGCTAACTAACAGGCCAGCACGTTTTCTGCATCTCAAGCACCCACAGCCAGTTTGTCCTTGCCCTAGAAGGACCAAACATTACCCCGCAAGCCCGGGTGCTAGGCTGGCAGGACACACCATGCCCATTTCCACATCAGCCCCATCCTCTCACACGAGCTATTCGCCTCTGACTTGGCTCTGCAGTTTGCCCTCCAAACTGGGTACTCTCCCGAGAGAGAAAAACACATGTACCCTGCAGCCCCCCTACAGGGCGGCTCAGCCCATCCGTGAGTCTGGATCAAGCCCTCGCAAGCACCAATCCCACCTGCTCCCTCTGTGGCAGCTCTCGAATTTCTGCAGTGCAGTCTGTCTTCCTACAAAACATGTCTAGAAATTTAGCACCCTCCTAGGACTGCACAGAGAAGTGAAGTGCCAAACGTGAATAAAACGTCTTGAGAAATAAAGATTATGCTCTTGGCAACACCAGTTTTAGGCCACACTAAGCCCCCTGATTTACACCTGAAATTAAGTAGATGAAACCATCCCTGAAAACCAATTCCTGCCCTCTCAGTGGATGTGAATCAACCCAGACACGAAGCCGGCAGTCTCCAGACAGCAGCACTTGAGGTATGGGTGAGAGAGGCTCTAACTCCCTGGAAGCCAGGTGGCATTTGGACATATTTATATCTCTTTATTCTGCTTTAATGGGGACAAAACCGTATGGATTTTTTTAAAGGGAGTTAACCAGCTTTATGGTTTTGGGATCTGACTAGCTTCTAAGCTGTTCCATATCTTACGTACATCAGAGCTATCGCTGTAAGCTCTGAGAAGAACAGAGACGCACACGTGTGCGCACACTGACAGAAACGGAGAAGGTTTCCGCTCTCTCAAGGGTTGCCTGAGACCATGCAAGGAACTTCGCCAGGACCAACCACCACCACAAACCTCCCTGCCAAGACTGCGACGTATCCGCCTGGGTTCCTCTGTGGGTGCAGAGTCACAGCACGGACCTGCTGGTTGCTGCTGAGATTACGGCCAAAACCGCATCTCTCCCCTCAGAGCCTTCAAGCACCACAGGGAGCAGAGCAGTTGGTCTTCCTTGGCTGGAACAGGCCAAGACCAGCTCGGTGACCAGGTCTGAGCGAGCAGTTGTCCCAGCAGTGGGCTGGTGATGACAGTCAAAGCTGCAGGTGGAAAGGTGCGTTACCCACAGCCTGACACAGGCACGCAGCACCTGAAGCATCAAGAAATATGATCACGAACATCAAGAAACAGAAGAAGACTCCTCACTAGAGCCACCAGCCGTTCCCTGCACAAGCTCCTCCGTTGCAGGGGAAGGCAGGCGGCAGAGGGGGACATGGCAGTCAGACCGCCCAAGGCACGGTCCCAGGACGGTACCTGCATCCCATCAGCTGCACTGCACAAAGACTGCGAGCAGGCAAAGCAGCGGCTGTCTTTTTGCGTGGCTGTTCTTGGGGTTTTGCTGCGATTCAGGTGCAACACACACACCTCTCGCTGTCAACGCCACGAGCCCGACCTGCACTGCGGCAGAGGGTCTTGCAGCACAGATGGTCACTCAGCCGGACTGTGGCACCCCAGCACCAAGCAGAAGTCCCTGCCCTAGAGAAGATGCAAGCGCAACTTTGGGAACTTGGGGACTTGCCGTGGAATGAAAGCCGCCGGGGATGAGTGGGGTGGGGAAATCCCAGCAAAGAGGATGTGTCCAGACAGTGCAGTTCCCCCTACAGCTCTGGTCGACAATAAAGTAAAACAACTTTGAACTACTCCAGCAGTTAATAGTAACTGCATCAGGGCTGCTGGGACTTTCACTTCTCCCTTGGGAATGACTGGCTCTCTCCTACCCACAAGATGCAACTGCACCACACATACAAAGCTGAAAAGGAAGACAGCGCTATCCATTTAAGCTGGCGGCTGGGACTGGAGAACCGTGGTGGATGTTCCCCGCCTCGGCACAGTGTAGCCAAATGACCCCCCCAACACAATGCGACAATTGCACCAAGTATTTTAGAAAACTTGCTGGTGGTTCGGTCTGGGCCGCTGTCACTGTTTTATTGGAGCTTGTGGCTTGTCACAGGAAGCTTGTACAGCTATCACGGCCCTTACACAAAACGGTGACAAATGAGGAAAACGGCACAAGAGAATTAGCACTGAGGAGGGAGGACAGAGGGGAGGGAGGACAGACAACCACCCTGGTATTGATGGTCCGTCCTGATTCATTTCCTGTCCCGGCACTACTTTCACAACCCACTGCCAACACCACAACCCAAGCCAGCTAAGAGCCCTACGCACCTACACCGCAAATTGGAGAGCTGCACTTCTCCATCCCCACACAGGGCTGTGAGGCTGAGGAGGCTAAGGCTGATAAACTTTCTGCCTTAAGGGAAAGACTGTGAGAAAAAGGGTGCGAGAAAGAGCGTGAGAAGCTGACAAAAGAGCTCATGGGATGAAGCGCAGTAGTATCTGCTACCATGCCTCTGTCTCCACTTATGGGGGGGAGCAGTTATTCAGTGGGTTCATATAACCCTGCTTCACTCTAATGCATCGGGCGAAGCTGTTATCTCCTAAACACAGAGATGGACCCCAGGCTGCAGGCAGTGGGTCAGGCAGCCACCAGCTTTATCCTGCTGACTTGCCCTTCCATGCTTAGAGGCATCAGGCTCTGCATAAGTAAGACACATTGGAGGTTTCAGGGGAGATGAAAAGGTCAAAGAAAACAACTTGGCTTCCTCTGTTATGTGCTGCAGAATAGTAGAGTTTCTATCCATTCATCACAAATGCAATTTTCATGGTAATAGCTCCATATCTCACTTTCAATAGATGAAATCTGCTCTGGGAAAAAGACAAAATGCTTCCATAGCCTGACCCTGGAATAGAAGAACCTGAGGCCTTTCCCTCTGGATTGTTTGCCACCTTCTTTAAGGAGGGTTTCAAGGACACTGAGGGATCTGCAATGTCTCTACCCCTTCTGTAACTTGGTTGGACACAGCTCACAGGCTGCAAGCAGACACTGGCTTTCAGATGCCCCCTACCACCTAAAATGTGGGGCAGGTGCCACTCTCACTGTGAGGTGATTCCACCTTCAGCAAAGCTAGTCACAAACACAAAATCCATCTCAAATGGATCATGTGGAGCTAGAGCTGAAAAAAAACCCTTCATCAGTGGTTTAAGTAAAGTCTTTTTTACTTTAAGGAGCAACAGAGCAGGAATGTGTAAAGTGGTCAGTGAGGGTGTCTCACCATGACTGTGGTGGTGGAGCAAAAGCAGTTGAAGGGCCGTATCCTATTAAAGAGACTGGTAAACTGTACCTAGGGCCATTCGTTCTAGAGCAAGCAGCGACTTGACCCTTACGAAATCTCTGCGACTCTATATAATAAAATGGTGGTCCAGGAATTGTTTGTTCAAAAATGCTCGTACAGTTGTGATCCCCTGTCCCCACAGAGCAACCCCAGGAACTCACGTCATTTTTGTTGAAGTACTTCAGTGCACCTTCCCTCTCTGATAACACAAATTTTCGGCTTAAGAACTGTCCGTTGTCACGTCCTCTCTTCCACAGAAATCCTTCTCGGTATCCTGCAGCAGAAAGGAATTGCTGAGAACCAGGAATAAAATGATTTAAAAAAGAGACTGGGAAAAGGAGAATGGCTTCAACATAAAAACCAAGCAGACCAAATGCGTGCGTGGACTGTGCGAGACATGACAGAACCAGGCCTTCTCCCTCATATTTGCCCATCTCACTCTGCTCTTGCTCTTTTTCACATCTTGCGAAAAGCATATCTTTCGCAGATCACCACGCTGCGATGTGACGGGCGAAGGGGGATTTGTGCTGCGCATCACGCTCGGCAACGCAGGCGAAGGCTTTACAAGCCGGGCTGTGGCCCTCCAAGGGCTCCCGCAGGACAACCCTTGCCACAACTCCCGGCCCCAGGAACGATGCTCAATTTACTCATGTAAGGCGTTTTTGGAGCGGTTCCCAGAGGATGGTTGTCCATATCACAGCAAACCACAGCCGGGCAGCTGTGTGCCTTTGCTGGCAGTCCGCTCCGAGAGGAGCGGTTGCAGCCCCACTGAAGCCAGTCAAAGTCTTCTGAAATACGTTTCTGACACGGAAAAAGGGAAAAACACTTACAGCTCTTTCCACTGCCTTCAGCGCACTTTGACTGAGGAACTGACTGAGCCAGACTCAGCACCTTCTCCCCACTGAGCTGGGTCACCCAGCTCCCAGACACTTTGGCCGGACAGTCCCAAGGAGCTTGCACAGCTGCTGGCCATGCCGTACCTGCTCCATTTCCCTGGATATCAAACCTGGGAGTGGATTTGCTGCTCATGAAGAATGCTATTTAAAATAAATGTGCCTTATTTAAAAAATCAAAAGAGCCAGAGAAAGAGAAAAAAGGAAAGAATCTAAGCTCTGAAATCTGAACACCTCAAATAAGAAAAGCAATACAATTCACTACTGCCGGCATCTGCAACGTGCAACAGGCCCAATGAGCAAATTATCTCGCAACAAGTTTAACTGATGTCCCTATTTTAGCACGATTCAAAAATAAAGAAATCCCAAGAACTCTCCAATCCAAGCTTTGTGAATATTAACACAGCATCTTGATCACTTTCTTCCATTTATTTAAGACATAATTATATAAAAGCCCCACTGAAAGAGCGTTGCCTTTCTCTCTTAGTTTCACTCTTTTTAAGCTTTTGTTATTGGTTCCCAGGAGCTAGGATTTGAAAGTTAAAGGTTATATGTTTTATAACAACTTGCAACTAAGTAACTAAACCTTTCTTAATGCCCAAAGCAGCTATGGAATCACCAGGCAGCCTGTCCTTCGCGTGCATGTTATGAATCAGCGAGGTGCAGAAATTCCTTATTCAACCCATTTTCCAGACAGTCGTCCATCCTCATGCAGGATTTATTTAAACCACAGACAAAAAGACGTGCAAAATCCCCTCAACCAGCTCCTCAACACTGACTCTGTTGGTACGGGCTGTATAAAATGTTTCCATGTGAGAAAAACCTAAAGCCAAAAAACAGCAAGATAAATGCACGCACACACATGCATTTAAAAATCAGAAAAGACAGAAAGAAAAGTGACACAGACAACTGCTAAAATTGCTAACCAAACCAAAGGGGCCCATCTAGCTAAATGTGTCTTTGCCGATAGCCAAAATACCTGTTTCTTTTGTCTGTGTTTATGAAGCCCTAAGCCAAATGCTTTCTCCAGATCCTCAGAGAGGCCTTTTCTGGCTGTTAGGCAAAGCCATCGATGTCTGGCATAAATAAACACAATGGTAAAAGCTGTGCTGTTGCTAATGCTGAATGCTAACTATAGAGAACATCATAAATCTAAAACGCACATCAGGCTGCTGGAATGCAGGACTGCTCATAACTTGATACAGATGTAAGCGGTGGAAGTCTTTAAAGCTGTCGGCAGCTTTTCCTTTGCTTTTTTATTCTATATAGGTCATATGTTGCAGCAGGGCTTTATTTAAAGATGCGGGGCCTCACGCTGCCCTCCCAGGAAGCGCGTGTGGTGCCACCCAAGAGGCAGCACGAGTTCTCCTCTCGCAGCCCCCGGGGAGCCCACTCTCATGCGCTATTTACAGCTTTCTCGTTTTGGACAGGCACAGGCTCTACGCAGCCAGCGTGCCCGCGATCCGATGCCCCCGTTAACGGGGATCGCATGAACCCCTAGGTGGGAGCAGCCACACCAACTCTGGTGGCGAGCCCCAAATGTCACCGGCCGTCGGCCAGCTGGGTCCGGGGTGGCCATCCCGCTCTGCCCATGGCTGCTCACCTCGGCTTGGAGACGTCCCGCACAGTCCCTGCAGCCTGAACCCACTGAGGTCCCACAGGCAGCAACCATCCTCGTCATCTCACTACAGCCAGGACGAGAAACAAGGACTGGGAAGGACCCTAAGGATCGCGCAGACCCTGCATCTGCCACCACGGGTTCAAAGCTCAAGTGATTCGATCACGTGTTAACTGAATCAGTTGATACGCTCATCTGCCTGGTTCCCTTTGCTTCCTTGGGGCAGGTCTCAGTGACTTCAACACTGAAATGGTCAATGGAGCGATTTTGGACCAAACCGGTGCATCTCCCAGCAAACCAGGCTTAGCAGCATCCTGTGTCCATGAGCCCGCTCCCCTGGGAGAGCCGCGTTTGCGGCATCCTGACGACTGTCCTACGGCCCCAGCTGGTGAGCATGGGACACGCGCCAGCTCCAAGGGGAGCATCGCTACTCTTTCTGCAGGCAGCAGCAGCGTGGATCCTCACACCCCATAACCCAGCAAACTGCCATCAGATACGTTAGCGGAGTTATGGGTGCGAAGCCGTGGCTCTGCTCCACCCAGGGGCCTTCACTTGCTTCAGGCTTGGAAGAGACTTCACCAAAACCAAGAGCAGAACTTATTAATTCAGTCAACTAAATGATGAAATCAACCCTATACAAACTCAAGCTATGGGCTTGTTATGTAGTTTTTCTGCTGAGAAGACATGACTAACCTGCGGAAGACAGTTGCAATATTAGAAAGAAGAGTCCACAGCAAGCAGAATTAGCCCACTCCAAAATTCAAGCAAGGGGAAGCAGGTATTCGAGCAGCCAAGAAAACCACTAAACCTAGCCAAGGACAGCAACACCCGACAACGGAGCACAAAAGGCACCGAGAGATGCCCTAGGACCCTTATTACCGCTGTGGTACGAATTAATTCTTGTCTTTGAGGGGATCTGAAGCTCTGAGAGATCCTGAGTCAGACCCAGCTACCTGCCAGGCTCAAATCAGCAGAAGTGCTCCACACACCCGGCGCACGGGACAACGGCTCTGAACGGGAGCAACAGACAGCAGACAGAGAGGCAGTAGGTGATGCCTGGCTGATATGTTTATAAAATGCACGATTTGCTAAACACAAGGCAGAGATGCTTCCTGGCTTCTGACGGCTGGCGTTTGCCGACTGCTCTCTTGAATAGCAAAATGTTAAGCAGCTTGTCCTCAAAGCCGCTCTGTGCGGTTTAGAAACCAAGGACAGACAGTTGCTATTTCCTGAAGGGTGCCAATACTTAACGCCGAGCCAATTGGAGCAAGGGGAGAGCACTTCAAAAGCCATTTCTATTCATTCCACTAAACCGGAGAGAGCTTCAGAGCCTCTCAGCCGCGCCGCTGCGCCTGGCGTCGGGGAGACACCAACATCCCACGGAAGGCTGGGCAGAAGCTGGGTTTGGAGGAAAGGACAGTGGTGTCAAATAAGAGAGACAACGCACGCAGGACAGTGACATCTCCAAATGCAAATGCAAGGTGAAACAGAAGAAAAGCCCATCTTTTCCTTCAAAAATCCCCACCTGGGGTTCATTCAGTTCAGCAGCACATGCTGGTTACAGAGACTGGGGATCGGAGCTGCTCAGCTCTCAGCAGCCAACACTGCAGAGGAGCTCAGCTCCAGAAGTTTTGGCTGTGGGTCTCATTCACTCATTCATCTTGAGTGTTTTCATTACAGATATCTGACTGGTATTATGTGTAAGGGATGCTTCAGTCATTTTTTTATTAATTTGCTCCCCTCCCCACTACCCTTTTGATGATTTTTCTTGACTATTAAGGGTTAAAGAATAAAACTGTTCTGCATTTCCCCAAACAGGATTTCAAATAATCGCGAATTTGCAAATTCCATCTCGCTTCTACCCCTGGCAGATGGGTATCACAACTGTTTTACAGAACGACAGGGAAGCACAAAGAAATCTCGGTTTCCCTGCTCTCTTATACAGGGACATTTTATCATTTTCACCTCCTCTTTCCAACCCTTTGTGGCAAAATACAGTATTTGAATTCCATTCCAAGGGAGAATTAAAATAATAATAATAATAATAATAAAATAAGTGTTATCCCTTTCCTTAGTTCACATGCCGGCTCTCTCCAGAACGATCTCTGCAAAAGAGCTCCTGGCTGCTCTGACAAAGCCAGCTGCTAATGTTGTTATACTCTGGTACAGATTTTCATAAACCCTTTGCTTGCTTCTTTTCTTTCTTTTTTCCTTCAGGGCTGTGTCCTCAGGAGCTGCTCTGCTCTGCCCAAGTCTGTTGTTTGCACCCCTGTCAACATCGGTAAGCACTAAACACGATGAATTGGACTTGAACTGAACATGAACTCATTGAGGTTCCCCAGGCAAAGAGCATGTCGGCAAGACATGTCCTCAGTGTCTGGATCTAAAAAACTTTGAAAACAACTAGAGAAGGGTTTCAGAGATGACGCCTGCAGCAGGCTGAGCGGGGAAGCAGATCTCAGGCTGGAGGACACCAGAGCTGGATCAGTGTCTACCTAAAACAGCTCTCCTCGTCTCTGTGGGCTGCACTGCCTTAGCAACAGCTTCGTATTTAGAGATATCCGGCCAAATTCAGACCTTGCCTTCATGAGGGCTGCTCTGCTTACAACGAAGCGAACCGCCAGGCAGCCCTGCGCCGCTCGCCGGTGCCCAGCACAGCCCTGCCAACACATCTGCTTCCTTTCCCAAAGCGCAGAGCGAAGGATGCGGCTGCCCGTCATCGCTGTGCTCAACCACGAGCACCCAGCCGTTACGGCAAGCAAGACCACCTGGTGAAGAGCTGCAGGTCAGGACCCGCGGGCTCGTTTTAGAGAAACTGCTCTTGGGTTGCTAATGCGACGGCTGCTTAGTCGTCGAGTTTTCTGCAGTACTTAAGCCGTCTGCCAAGAAGAAAAATCAGTCGCTTGCTTCTGTAGGCAGTTCTGGCACAAACCTGTGACATTTATAAAAAAAAACCCACCATGCAGTTGTGACAAAGTTAGCCAACAAATGGCACCTAGCATAACCTGAAACCACACAGCCAGAATGGGTATTTTTGACCTGTTACACAGCTTCCAAGGTAAAATGGCAGGTAAAACTCTCCTGGCGAAAGAAAATTGGGTCACTAAACTGGGTCACCAAAAAGAAGCCACGACAGGGCCCTGGGTCAGCTGAGGACCGTTGTGCCCGGAGCTTCTCCAAGCCAAGTGTTTAAAAACAGCAGCACCTACTGGGTGCTCTCCTCTGCACCAGTTTTCCCACCGCGTGGGAGGCGCAGAGGAAGCGAGGCGGAGGATGTTCTGGCAAGGCAGCCCGATGCAGGCACCATCTTTCCAGCTGACTTCCCCCAGCACTTTGCTCAAGTTCCCTCTCTTTAGAACCAGGGACATTGCTACTTCCCCACCTCAGAAAGCTACTATGGTGCTTAGCTAATGATGCTTTTTTTTTTTTTTTTTTGTCTTCTTTTTTGTCTTTCTGAGAATTTGGAATATAAGAAGAACCAGTATTTTGGTTTGAGCTTTTGTTCTCAGAGAAAAGAAAAAAAATTGTAAGAGAAGGACAGTCAAATTCAGTAGCTTGAAAAGAATACATGCATGGACTTTTCTTTCTCTCATCCCAAGGAAAGCATTATAAACTTGGGATTAAACCACATCTGCTCCTCAGTTCCTTTGGCACATTTGTTTTGCAAGTTCACCTGGAAACAGGTATCAGAACTGCTTGTTCCCATGAAGTTCCAACCTCAGCAGTAAAACCATGCTTTTAGGAGCAGCACGTTAATGCATCCAAAGCTGAGCATAGCAACAAAGCCAAGAGTGCACTCTGTTGTTTCTTTCCTTCTGGTCTCACTGCAAGACAAATCATAGAAGGCTGAAATAGAAGAAAAAATTTACTGGTACATGTAATTGCATTCTTCTGGAGTTTGGGCTGGACACCTCCACCTACAGAAACAGGTTTCCTTTCTCTGAGCAGTCAGGCAAAGTGCTTTGACCCCAATTCACAGCTTTGGAGATGAAGAGGAAGATTTAAACACAACTACATCACTTTGCTGCTAAAATTGCAGAGTATATATTGCTGCTTCTGCTCTATGTCAGAAGCCTAGTAGTCTGCTAATATTAACATCATAACACATTAATTAAACTAGAGAGGTAGGTAGGTACTTACTGCAGATGATGTGTCTGCTTTTTCTGTGAGGTTAAGGAATTGCATAATTATCTGAAGCAGTTGACTGGAGAATCCCTGACATACCAGACTACAAGTGACACCAAATGTCACATCCTCCTTTTAGCAGAAAGGGAATGAAGAATACTTCCTTCAGAAATAAACTGTGCTGTCCATGAAGCAGTATGCTGGACCGAGAAGAAGGTATACGCTAAGCGTTGAAGGCTCCCCTACTGACTGGGCAGAGCTTTGAATGCTGTTGCAAAAAGCTGTAAACCTCTTGTTTTGCTGTATCAGTTTAAATTGTTTGGTTTGATTGCTGTAAGCCGTAATACTATTTCTTTCCACAGCATTTGGCCACCATCAAAGCAAAATATTTCAGTGGCTTCAATTTGAATTCTTTAAGCATTTGCATTCCAATCAAAAATAAAAACACTTAATGAAAAATCTTATAGAGTGAAAATGCCACCGTTTGTCCAGAGACAAACTTGTCCTCCCAACAAACAGGGACAGTCCCCCAAAGTAGCAAGTCTCATCAAGGCCGGTCAGTCAAATGAGAGTCTGCAGGCAAAGTTGCAACTGCACCACTGGTCTACTGCATGTTATCATCAGCTTCTTCCCTGTCTGTAGCTGTGCTAAGAGCTCATAACTTCCCTGCAAATAAGTCTACAATCATCTCTGAGTAAATACACGTACTGTTGGTTCCATGCTTACCAGTGCAGATACAAGTGTATTGGGAATGTCAGCATTCACATGTTGTGTAAGAGGGGACCTCAGAGGCTTGCTAATGAGACGTGTCTTTTCCCTCTAAGGCACTAACTGCATGGGTCAGGTGAGAAACAACCAAGAATTGCTACCGTTCAAGCGCAGTTCAGTGCTTTGTAAATGAAAGCCTCAGCATGGGACAAATGAGCAAATACTGAGTGATCCTGGGAACCAGCCGGTCTCTTTGCCCTGGAGGCACAGCTGGGACAAGCTTGAGACACACCGGAGTGCCTTACGTGCAGACAGGTGCCTGGCGTGTCTCATGCTTTCCTGCTCCCTTGCTAAGCGGGACCCTCCCCCCCATTTCCCCGGCTGCCACCCCGCACGGGCTCTTCATCCCCTCGAAGACTGAGCACGCACTCCTCATGTCACTCCGAGCTCAGCAAATGCATCCCAGGGATGTCCACGTGTCCATGCACCAACATCAACCATTTTCTTATGCACACACATTTTCAAGGAGTGAATTTCCCAGCTCTTAATCAATCAGTCCTCTCCTAATGAGCACTTAACATGCAAATTACCTTTCCTAAAGGCCATTTTGCAGAAAAGGGTTTCCTGTTGCCATCCAGTCTGCCTCTGCTGCCTTCCAGGAGCTCATAAAACAATTATTGTCCTGCTGCATTGCAGCGCCTCAGCTATGGATGCAAGCAGCTGATTAGATTGATAGCTTCCACAATACCCAATTAACCCACTCACTCTGCAAATGATTGACTTAATCAAAGGCAATTAGCGCTTGAAGAGCTACATCACACCGAAAGCCAGGCTTTCGAACGTGATTGAGACACCGTGTTACAGACATCTCCTTGGCCTTCTGGGGGAAGACATTGTTATTAATGTTCAGTTTAGTGCTGGAAGTACCTGAAACCTCAGGTCTGTGGTTTCAGATGGCACAAAAACCACAACGGAGTAGAAACACATGCATTTCCCTTTACTGATAAAGAGAACAATGCCACAGGCTGCTTCTAACGGGAACTTGAAAAATGCCTATGTTCCTCTTTCCCTCCCCCTCTACCTACTCTTGCAGGACTGGCAGCACCGAGCACTTGGACAGACCTCACCAAGCAACCATCAGGAAACAGTGACTTCTGTCATTGAGAAATTTAGCTAGAGCCAATCTGCGAGAGCTGGAAGTATGAGCTTGTCTCCCATCACCAATCCTTGGAGCAAAGTCAAACGCGTTTTACAAAACCTTCTTCAACACTGATGTCTCGCAAGGAATCTTTTCCCACAACATAAAGAAGCCACCCAGAGAGACTGGATTTGGAGGCAGTATCGAGGCTGTGCAGACACAGGGGTGTCAGTGCCCCGGGGGCTCTGCTCTCTCTCTGGTCGGATCACACGGAACTGGCACAGCTCTTGGTGACAGCCGAGCACAGCCAAGGCAAATGCTAACTACAGGGAGTTCTGGAGAGAAACCCGTCACCTCTAAAAGGAAGGATAAAGGCCATTTTAGATCATACTTAGGATAACTTTGAGGTTGAAGCCAAGCGTGGAAAACAAACCAACCAACCAACCAACTCGACAGATCCCTGCAAGAGTGTATTGTCATTTTGCTTCATCTGCAGCAACAACAAAACCTTTGAAATGGAAAATATCTGTTCAGCTACCCATCTGCTGGGGATCGACGTGTGAAATGGAGCCAAACACCCTGTCTCTATGGAAAAACATGGGGCAGAGCTTAACAACACATCCAGGTTCAGAGTTTGATGCAACGAAGACTAGCTCTGTCCCCATACATAGGCATGTGGCATTTAAATGCAAGGTCAGTCCCTGGGATTCCAGTGCCTTTTAATGTCATTGCGAATACATTTGCATTGCTGGCTCACAGCTGAAAATCCAAATTGCTTCGAAGTAAAGCTCCAATAATAAAGCTGAAATCCATTAAGCCCGTGATGTTTGCCACTATTTAAATCTGATTAAAATTGTTCACAACACCACTAAGCCTAACAGTCAGAAAACACTCCTGTCAATTCTGATGTTTCCCGGTGTAATCCAGACCCCCCTTCTTTCACCAAGTTGTCAGCTGAAAGGAAAACATAATAAGAGATCACGCTAATCCAGCTTCTTAAGCTGTTTCTAACTGGTTTCTTTAATCACGTTATGATTCCCTGCAGAGAAGCTCTCAGGTGACAAAGAAATTAATATAGTCATTAATACTCCCAGAAGGTCCCTCGGGTGGTGTCACATTGCCCCGCCGCTGGAGGAGCGCAGAGGGGACAACACGCACAAGGTGCCCCGTGCAAGGCGCAGGGTGGCGGGAGCTGTCAGCTCCCGGGAGCAGGAAGGGGCCATCTCCGGACAAGCGGCCACGAGGCGAGGGGCTGCAAAGGCCAGACGCCACCACCACGGTGGAGATGAACTCCTAAAACTTCCTTTTAAGAGCAACTCCTGGAAAAGCTGATCTCCTAGTGAGCGCTAACCTCCCCTGAAAATGCCACGTGAGACCAAGCGCTGGGAGACTATACTAAAGCATGAAGTTCCTGAGTCTTTGACCACCGCAGGCATGTCAGATTTGGTTTGCAGGGAAGAGAGCCCAGCCACATCGTCCCTTTTATCAGCTTATCTTCTGATGGACCATCGATACAGTACAACTTCCATGGTAACTTAATTACTGAGCACGTGTTTACATATTAAAGATAAGACAATAGTTAGCTGCTGCAGTGCAATTGGATTGCATCTGCTGGGAGATGTTAAAATCCTCTGCTAAAGAAAACGTCTTTACTGGAAGTCTTACGCTTGCATTACTGAGAATTGAATGTGGAAACCAATTTTACATGGAAATCAAATACTTCCTCTTTGAGTGGCAGCTGTATATGCCCATTTGGGAGATCCTGGCTGCTCAGAGAAAAATTCCAGTTACAGGTAAATACTTTCAGGTTTTGATCTTTTGAATCCAATCTTTTATTAGAAAAATGAAAGCTGATGAAAGCTGAGAGGTTCACAGTATGATGCTTATCCCATTTACCAGCAATGAACGTACTTGATATATCTGGGAAGCCAGGAAAGAAAGCATGTAAAGATCGGTGCTCAACACTAAGTCATAACAGTATCTGTAAAACCATGCTACACTGTTGGAAGCTGAAGTTTGAGAGCAAGAACAATCCCAAACCAGAGTTCAGGATCCTCGCTGGGCAAGACAAGAACACCCAAATAAGTCCTTGCTGCAGCCACTGTGCAGTTAAATTCACAAAAGCAGCAAGTGAAGATGAAGTGGCCAGAAAGGAAACTGAGGCACAAAGTGATTTCCCCCTGCCACCCCTGCAGAAGGTTTGTATGTGGAAATTTAGACCCCTGAAGCCCTCAGGAGTCTGCGGCACAGGCTGACCCTAACCATGCAATCGGAGGATAAATATGTGCTTACGTTCTTGGCTTTGCAGAGCTCCATGCAGCTTTCCCTGTGTCCTCCTCCCCATTGCTCTAAGCCAACGGGACTGTTAGCAGCACCGGCTCAAGGCGCCAGAGCAAAGATGCAAGGACAAAACAATCCGACGGTGCAAGGCCCTGCCGAGAGGGCAGCTGAGACACAGAGTGGGTCAGTGTGGGGCAGATGCATGGACGATAGGGCCACAGCTTCTTGCCGTGGGGCCCCTGTGGCTTGCTCAACCTGGAAGGACCTCCACCACCAGCGTTATTTTCCCTACTTTTTTCCCCCCCCATCTTGCCCGCATGCTAAGCTGGCCCTGTGGGGACCTCCGGGGAGTGAGGGCAAATGCACACACAGCCTCGTGTGCAGTCACACTGACTTTTATGCAGAAAGCACCAAAATGCTCAACAGATGCGCGGAGGCACTCCCGCTCCAAGCCGGGGAGCTGGGCCTCGCCGGGCCAAGGCACATGCTGCCAGAAAGCCTTCCCTTGCTTCTCCCTGCTCCAAGAAACACCTGAAGATCTGGCTTTTACACGCACATTTAGCAGCCTAGGTTCGAAGTACAGCCCTTGCTCGAACCACAGCTATAAGGATGGTCCAAAATATCCTCCAAGCCACGAACAGTTTTGGATGGATTGTCTCATACCCATACCAGTAAATAAAATTTCAGCCTGGACAGCTGCTCACACAGATCAATCCTAGAAAGGATTAGAAGAATTTAATTACCGAGCAGAGCTTTACTGAAGTCAGCAGATAAGTTCACTACTGACTTCAAATGGGTTTTAGGGCCCTCTCTCCAGGACATTCTGGAGTAGAGCGTTCCCCCCACGTAAGCAGCATTACAGCACCATAATAAAATCAAGGAAATCCATCTTCATGGCGATCGCACGCACACAACATTCCTTTTTGTTTGCTTTGAAGAGAAATCCAAATGGCTTGGAGCACATCTGCTGTGGTGCTAACGGCTCCCAATCATCTATTATTGGGTGCTTGACGCATTTGCAGTCAAAACTATAACTTTATGAAGGGAAGAGACACTTTCTAAATTTAGGACTCATTCCTCTCCTGGCTGCCTGTTTTACAGCTGTCCCAGAAATCAGCTCATATTGGATGTTCCTCTAGCTGCAGTATTGATGGAGGTGCGTTCAGTGCACAGCAACAGCTTCCAGGTTGCACAAGGAGTTTACCCACCTTTCTTTTTTTTGAAGCATTGTCCCCTGAAACACTGCAATCCTGCTTTATGAAGTCTTGTAATCATACAAATTAAGGCTAAATTCTGGCCTAAATAAATCAATGAACAGAACTCCCATTAACTTTGCTGAGCTGAAGTTTCCTCTTCCAGCCTCTGCAATGCGTGAAAGTTTGAAATTCACTCCCTGCTGAGCAGCTTTCTTGCCTTTTAGATATTTTGGGGATATCCTGTTTGTTACTGATGTGCCACATAATCACTTCCCTCAAGGGCTGCTCTCGCAGAGCTAGTTATGAAAATGAATCTAGCTCATCTAGGTTACTGCTGCGTGTGCTTCTCAACTGCAGCAACATTTTTAAAACAGTCATATTTAGATTGCTGATGAGGCACCTTCCAACCCAGTGCTGACCATGACTTCTTAAATAATGCAAATACTTCTCTGTAAGCACGCAAAAGGCCAGGGGTGGGGTACGGATAACAACTCTGCAGCAGATAAGTCTGCAATGGCATCAGAGACTTCAAGGTGAATACTCAGATATGCTTGCTATATGGGGGAAAATGCAATGCACATCGTTTCTCTCGACCACTTGCTGACGTTCCCTCAGATTATTGTCAGCAGCAGAGCCAGCTGCAGCCATCCTGGTAAAACATGCCCGTCCTGATGGTTCGATATGCTAACGCTCATCTATTCAGTGCTAGCACGCTGACCTGTTCCCCACGATCCTGTCAGACATGTAGGCCTATATATAAATCACTGAACACCACCCTGTTTCCATACTTTGCCTTTACTCCTTCTGAGGGCATGGCAGACGCTCAGGTAAAGCTGATCCCCACAGCTGCCGAGCCACGCACATCTTCAGCTGGGGCACTCAGATGTGGCACGTCTTTGGATCAGGCCCTGCGATGCAAAATGTTACACATCCTTCCACTGTTTTATAACTCTGCAGGTTTTTATTTTTTTGGAGCACAGAATTATGAAACCAGTGACGGAGCCAGGCTGGTTCCAGTCGAAAGGAAGTGGCAACCAACGCTGTCACTTCTTGGTTGAGTTTGATCTAAGGTTCAACAACGTACTTGGCAAACTCCAGAAAAATACATAACCTCACTCAGAAAAATGTTCTTTATCTACTAAGGGACAGAAACTGCCCGGCCCTGCACAGGTCTCCAATATAAAAATGGATCTTTCCATAATGGAGATTTAATTAAGCTAGGAAGAGTTGCCATGAAATCAGCTTTTCCCCCCACGTACGTTGGTATAGTATTACTCCCTAGTCACTCCCTTCTCATTACCAGCGGAGAGCTGTGGGGCACCAACCTTTTGACCCAGTGACACTGCACAGGGACCAAGAACATGCCCAGCATACAAACACCGAGAAACACGGAGGAGATCCTACAAAAGGGCTGGTTCCCCTATTCTTTCTCTAGATGTTTATTAGAGAAAACATGTGGCACCAGTCTCACATTTCTTTTTATCTCTCTCCAATTGGAAAAGATTCATTTACTGACTGTAGGTTACAGGAACAGGCAGCCTGGGCAATATCTAAATCTATTATTTCAGGCTGGATGACACTAAATAGGGAAAGCTCAAGGACAGGATTGGCTCATGCAAATTATAATTGGGGTGTTTCACGCACCTACTGATTTTATAGGCTACACGCACATGGCAACCCAGGCCATGAACTCAGCCCTTCGGGGAACCCAGGGGCAGCAGCGTCTCACGCCAGCTCTCCCATGAGAAACCGCACTCGCGCAGCAAACACAACCGGCGTCGACTTGACCACAAATGAATCAGGCTTGATTTGAGTTGACAAATGTAAATATTTCTCCTAACGATGATGCAGAATGAAACAAGACTTCTTATTTGTGCTGTTTTGAGGAAAAAAATAACTGAACGTTTTGCACAAAGCGCTGCTTAGGTGGAAAAAACAGAGCACCCAAACCCTGACCGCCTACAAGGTTATTGGCCGGCCTCTGCCACTTTGGGTACGGCTCACTCCCATGCAGCTCCACTTCCCCTGCAGCAAACCAGCTCCTGGTTCAATTTCTGCAAGAAAGCAGCTGCAGTTTGGCTAATTATAGGCGCCTTGGATCAGCGCTAAGGCGAAGGCAGCTTGACGGAACCAGCTGTTAAAATCACAGCTGGATCCTAAACTAGCTGCAAAAATCCACCCTTAGCACCCTGCTGTGCTCCCCAAAACGGCGCTGCCAGCATTCGGCTTGGCGGCTGCTCCTCCGCCTCCGCCGCTCCCGTCCCGACCCAGGCGTCCTCGCCACGATTCTGGCTCGCAAAATGCTCCCGTGCTTCAGGTTAGCTGAAGACATCAGCACATTTCTCCTTCCTGCTTGATTTTCTTTCTGCACTAGCTCTCTGTAAGAGCAGTATCGATTTCTCTGCACTCCAGCACACCACCACTGGGTCACTGGGACGCCCACGAATTTCCTGGAGAGCCAGCAAATCTAAGCGCGGGCTCTGTCCTTTTAACCACAGCTCAGACAAAGGAAAAAGGAACCTAAGTTATTTTTAAAAGAAAAGCTTTTGCATTGAGAGCCTTTTCCTTTGTCTTCTCGTGGCGATCCGGCGGGGTATCTCTTTAGGCAGGCAGGTAAACAGGGCAAATTATCCACCTTGACTTCCCTGGATCCTCATTAGGTGGCATTTCGAGGGACTGCATTGCATCTGGCCACCACAACTGAATCAGCACTTCCAAATGTCAGTGGAAAGCACTGAAAGGCTGTTTTGGTCCCTAGGCCATACGCTGCCTGTCCTGAAACGGCTGAGCGTCCGCGCTGACACACGGCGAGAGATGCTGGTTGCAGGCTCCTGTCGTAGGCCTCCTCTCCTTGCGCGGAAAAAGACAAATGCTGCGATCTCGCCCTGCATCTTTCTCCCTAGTTTGGTTTGCTAAACAGCTGTTTGATGAATCTTGTCTTTACTGCAGTAAGGTCAATGCTTGATGTTTAAATCACTCGTATTGCAAAGCAAGTTGCTATAGGGAGCTACGGCTGAGCGAAGGTCTTCTGCTTGCTCAAGTCTCTCCAAGGACTGTTGTTGTCCGCTACCTTGTCTGGACCGATTGCTGCAGTGGATGTTGTTAGTTTGGCTGGGGATTATACGGGCTATTTTCTTTAATGGATTTTTTTAATGGATACCTTTCCTTCTCTTTCCCCCTCCTTGCCCCTCAGAGAGGATTTGGCTTATTTGGCCATTTACTCTGGAGGTCTCCTCAGGACAGGCTGTTGCCCGAGTTTGTACTCTCTGCTCTGGATGAGGTTGGAGGGACCAGCAAAAGTAACTTCTGCCGCATCACACCCTAATTCTGTTTCTAGTGGGAGCAATAACAGAACGCATTGAGGAAGAAGAAGAAGTAGTCATTTGTTTTAAAGAAATGACTACATTTCCCTCAAACCTCCAGGGAGAGGATGAGGAAAGGTAACTTGGAGCAAGTCCTGGCAGGGAGCTGTGTAATGTTAAGTGCTGGAATAAATTGGGAAGGCATAAAAAGGAGACTGAGCATCAGCAAATGGGAGTCCTGCCTGTTCCACCTGACCACACTTTCCTGTGGAGTTTCTCCTCTTTCCTCCATTTCAATTTTTCCTGAGCCTTCTGGTTTCAATTATACCTCCTCATTAAATAAAGATTTAGAAAACGGGACGATTCCCAGCCCTCAGTCTCCCCTCTCCCGCACGCAAAGCTCACTGCACAACCGACCGAGCCTGGAGGATGCACCCCGCTGCTCGGGCACCCACAGGCACCGGCGCCCGCTTGCTCAGCCCTCGCGCCGTGCGTGGCTCTCAGCGCTCGCCAGCCCGGGGCTGTGAACGCCGGGTCCAACGCACGGGCCGTGCGGCCGTCCTGGGGCTTGGACCCATGGACTGACGCGTACCGAGCACGAGACGGCCAGGGCGGACGCCTGCCTCGCCGTCACAGTCGCACCCTACCCATCAAGGGGATCCTCCCTGCCCCGCACGCCAAACAGGACAGCCGCTACCTTGGCCTCTTCAGCTGGAAAAAGTGGCTCGAGAAGAATATGCTTTTCTCACAAATCACAAAATGCCGCATTTGGGATAGGCCTCCTGCAAAAACCAGAGCTCCAAAACCTCAGTGAACTGTCCACTGAGCTTGACCATTTCCAGGCCAGCAGGACGAGCTGCCACGCACAGCAGAGGGGGAAGGAGGCCTACCAAAATCCGGCTGCCAACGTCCTTGCGTTCATAAACCTAATCCCACAAACCAGAGAGGCTTTCGTGCGTGACTAATCTGCCTGACAGCCCGGGCGGTGCTTTAACTAGCCACGGAGGAGTGCGGGTGCTCTGAGCGGGCACCGTCTCCGTTGCCGAACGCCGCGGCTCACGGCTCTGCCGCGGGAAGCCCCAGGGCCCGTTACCTTGAGCAGGGCGGCCGGCTCCCCGATGCCCAGCGGCTGCAGAGCCCGATCCCAGGATGAGTCACTTCCCCTGCTCGGCGGGGTGACGTAACCGCCTGCACAACACAAGCCCTCGCTGTGGCTGCAAGCGAAGGAGGTTGCTGTGCTGTCGGCGGGCAAGGTTACTTCTGCACTGCTCGTCCTTGAGCTTTAACCCCCTCCTGACAACGGCACGCCGGTGCTTCCTTCTCAGGCTTCAGCTTTAAAAAAAAAAATTGAAGACTATCTCTAAAGTAAATAGCAGCAGTGCGTGGAGGGACACGCAGGGTCTGGGACTGCAGTGTGGACACTCACAAAGTCACCCCCGCCACATCGCCTGTGATTACAGTCTCCCTGGACCAGGACGGCTTCCTTGGTGCATCCATACTGTGTCTAAAGCACAGACGCAATCCGCGCATAACACTCTCGCGTTCCCTTGCAACGCGAACAACGAGGACGTTTGCATCCTTTCTGGAGGGAGCTAAACCCCCGCTGGCACTTTATCCGCACGCTGGAGGCTGTCTGTGCCACGCTCCCTGCCATCCAGGTGAGCTGGCTGTGCTCAGGGGGGTGCCCGGGGGTGTTACATGTCACAGGCGTGACACCAAAACACTTGATATGCTGGGACAGCGACACAGGGCAGAGCCAGTTCCCTTGCGGGCTCAGTGTTTCCGCCTTGTTGTCATCAGTACTCTCAGCTTCACAAGAGGGGATTAACCACTATCACTCTTCGCTATTGACTTAAACCCACTTTTTACCCTTTACCTATCAGCCACCAACTACATTTCGTATGCTCCAATCTGCCAAAGAGGTGTAGTATCTGCGCTTCTCACCTCAACATAAACCCAGCAGTCTTCTGAGATCGGTCCTTATCTCCAAGACCCTCTGCAAGGGAGGCACAGGGTACAAACACAAATTGCAAGGGTACATCAACGCTAAACAGTCGGAGGCGTTTGGTCACAGGGCTTGTAAAGAGAGGCTATAACTATGTCTAAGCTATCTGCTGCCTTATGCAGCTAGGAGCTTGATCTTATTTGCAAAGACGCTTCACCCTGCCGCATGCTCTGCGTCTGGCCCTGTTTAATCGTGGGTCTCTCCACCGCCCACTGAGCCTTCCCAGACTCAGATCTGTTCAGAATGTCTTTGGTCTTACGGCATGAGCAGCATTTGCTGTCATCAGCCACATACCTTTAACCTCATTTGCAACACAGTTTGCCAGGTAAGGAGTTACTTCAGGGAAAGCAGGTTTCTTTGGAAATCATTTAGAATAATGGGAGCTCTCAGGTCAATGGAATAGCTCACAGTTTCAGTTGGTGCTAGTGAAAACGGACCCAGATTTAGCGACTGAGTAGCCAAGACCTTAGAGACAAGGGCAGGATGGAGCCCTGGGGTTTGTAACAAAATTTTGTTGAAATCAGTTGAGAGTTGAACCCGGTGCTCTGGTTCAGCCAGACACAGGAGGCAGCTGCTGAGTTTTTACTGGAAACCATGATTTAACAGCAGACACCAATGATGCAATCTTGGTGTGCACATCAAGCACTGATAAACATTGCAAGGAACTAGTGTCATGACTTCCTACCACAGGACATCTCTTTTTTCACATCCAGGTCTCAGCAGTGCAAAAGTCTACATGAAGTTTCAAAACAGTATTATATACTGCCACGATTTCTGCTGCTCTCTAGTAGTACTAGAGATTTCAATCTCTAGGTCTACGAGGGATCTATTTATAAGGAGGGGAGAGAGGAGCTAAAAAGGCTGCACCGACCCCATCCCCAAGCACCTCCCAGTAACGGAGGCTCGGCAGGTCACACCACGGAGCAGCAGCCGGAGCGTGCTGAATCCTCCTGACGCACATTGCAGCCGTGCCTGGGTCTGCATTATAGAAACGAGGTCTTCCCGTCACAGAGGGACACCAGCACAAAATGCCTGAGCTTCACTCAAAGTAGAGCTCTAATACTTGGGCCTTTCAAGCATCAGAAGAGAATTTAATCCATTTTACAGCTAACATCAGATAAGAGTGACATTAAAAACCAGTCAGAGCAAAGCAGCAACTCTTCTTTGAGGCTAATAAGTAGAAATAAATTAACTGATTTCTTTATATTGAAAATTCCTCTCTATGGACTAAGATCAAGGCCTGCTAAAGCTTTTGATGGCTCTATTTGCCCATCAGTCATATGTGCACTGAGGTTCAATAAAGACTTGCATTCAGAGAAACTCCTGAAAAACTCAGATCTTTGGATCAAGATTATGGATATAGTGAGTATTTTCAGAAGTTCACCTCAAAGAAAAAAAAAAAAGAAAGAAAAATCAGAAGAGCCAGTTCTAACTAGGCTATTTCTAAATTTCTACATATGGTGCAAATCAAGAATCAATTCACTGTCATTAAGGGAAACTAGCCAACATAAAACCAAAATGAGGGGAAAAAAATTCTTTATCTGTCTAGTACTACTCACTTTACAGACAAACAAGGCTACACAGGTGAGGCCTTAAAGACAACTATAAACTTCATAGTGTTCATGCAACTCTAGAACTTCTATCGTGGCATTCAGAGTCTAGTGTCATTTAAGGTGACATTTCAAATCTCTGTGATCTCAACCAAAACACTTCCATGGACATCACTGGGTTTTTGAGCCCTTTGGGGAGGAGGAAGGGTTACGTGAAAACAACCCACTGCAGAGATTTCTCCACCACTCCAAAAACAGCAGCAGGTAGCAGAGATCACAAACTGGTTTTCGTTAACACAGAACAAAGCATTTACGGCCCAATTACAAACTGCTCCGAGTCGCTATTGCAAAGCGAGCCACATTAGTCAGCAGATCCGCTCCGGTATTTAATATTCCTGCGAGCTCACCCGTTGTTTGTGCTGCAGCCCTCGAAACAAAGGGCCGGCAGAGCTCCAGCCGCGCCGGGAGCCGCGGCACAGCCCGGCATTGACGCGAAAGCCTCTTTGTACCACAAGGAGATGGTGTCAACTCCTTCCGGGGAGAAGAAACGCCAAAGGATCCTGTCGGGTCGCACACAGGACCGTGGGCATCACCGCACAGAGTTGAAGTCCGTGCGCTCGGAGCTGCGCCACGTGCGGTTCCCGCGACCCTCGCGCCAACAGTGAGGGGTAAGAGGCTCCGCGTGGGAACTGAAGCGGCTCATTTCAGACAGAAACCACAAATCAAACCTGCCAGCCACCATCCGTCCAAAAGAGTGGCAGGACACTTTTGCATGCACCTCTGTGCCTGATGCCTTGCAAACCCAGTCGCTCACTGTCTGCCGCAGCATGCGCCTGCTCCTCTTCAAACCTCTGCGAGATATTAGCAATAAGCTTCAGAACGGCTCCTTTTATTGTGTGGTTTCTCTTATCTTTCTCAGTAGCTTGGTTTCCTAAAGAACCACCACTTAAGCAAGCATCATCTATCTGCCCATCTTCTCCTCAGACTTTTAAGCATCTTGGACAATTTCAGCCAGATTTAGTTGCCTGTAGTTTGCTAAATGCTCCACTTGCTCTCACTAATAAAGCAACGGGACGATTTTCAGGCGTACAAGTCAGCCTCACGCCTTCCTCCATGGAGCCACCCGTGCAGCGGGGCTCTGCCGCTCGTTTTCCCAGGGGCCGTAGCCTGCCCGCTCTTACCTTACACGCAATTGTAGGGTGACCTTGCTCGGTGTCTGTACAGCGCTTATCGCCGTATCGCCATGACTTCCACCAGATCTTTAGCTGGGGGAAGCGAGGAGAGCTTCACTGGAGTTGATGGAAACGTAACAGGAAGGTCAGCCAAGGATTTGTCCAGAATGGGTTGCATTTGAGCAAAAAAACCCCCCAATCTTTGCGCTGGTCTGCGTGACAGAGGTTGAGATTGCAGCTGGCTATAGTCCTGACCAGACAGATTAGCTGGCTCAAGTTTCTCCATGCTAAAAGAAGCCCTTGATTCAGCCAATAACGCTTCTGCAAGAATGGAGTTTTGATTCAACTATTTAATGTGTTTATCTCGCCAGCAAGTAAAGAGTGCTACAGGAAACACCTATATCACCTCCCTCTGCTTAGGAGGGGACAGTTTCACGCAACAGCTTTTTGTAATTCATATCATGTTGCTCCCACAGCACCACTTGATCATACGTCAAGCACGGGGGCTCGTGCAAGGGAAGGCATCGCACCACACGAGGCGTCATGATGTCCTGGACACGGACCCAGGGCCAGTGGGAGACAGCGGTCTCCCACACCAAGACTTTCAGACAGCACGAATCAGTGTGAGCTTCAGAGCAAGGCAGAATTACACCAACCAAGAATTTGGCCCTCACCCTATCTTATTTTGGGCAGCTCTGCATAAATAAATAAATAAATAAATGTCTTTCAAGCTCATGTTTGCACAGAGCATCTACCTCCCCCAGGTATTCAGACAGGAGAAAAGAAATGCTGCATATTGGTGGGCTCCCAAATGCAAACTCTAAGCTGCCTAACACATTTCATTCCCTCACTGAAAACGCTTGCATCAAAAAGCCATCTTTGCCAAAGGAGAAGGCCACTTTTCAAAGCACATTGCTTAGACAACACAGGAGGAAGAGCAGAAGGAGGAAGAGGGAAATCTTCAATTAAAGAGCAGAAGCCAGAGTACATATTCCCACAACACCTGGAGAATTGAGTTTCCTGCAATTTAATATTAATTTTTTCCCTGCATAGTTTTCTGCAAGCTGGCCAGCTGCTATCATACAACACCGTCAGTAATACCTTGCCCTTTTCTGGTTAGTCCTTATCATCTTACAAAGCCACAGCATTTTGCAAATTTATTCCACATGGCAGGAGTCCTGCATCGGAGGAGAACTATTATTTTACGCAGGCATAAAACAACGCAGCGACAGAGAAGCGTCCTCCTCGAGGCCACCAGCTGGACGGCGCACGTAAAAGCCAGGGTGCCAGTTCTCAGCACCAAACCCCAGACCATGCTCTCCCCCATCCAAAGCACATTTCTTCGCTGCTGCAACACTTGGTTCACAACAGCGGCATACGACGGACTGCAGTATGTTCACACCTTTGCGTGCTGCTGCCCAAGAAAGGCGAGAGGGGCGGTGGTGCCTTTTCCCCAAGGCCGGACTGAGTTACCAGAAACAGGGCAGAAAAAACTCACCTCTCTTGCACCTCTCACAGAAACCGGTGTCTGCTGACAACTGGCTTCCCTGACCTTGATGCTGCTCCAGGGCCCCGGACAGAGACTTTGCAGCCGCCTCGTTCTCGCGCCTTTTTGCGAGCATCAGCCTCTCCCGCTTCAGCCATCCTTCCCTGTGCAAGGCGGCTCTATCGCAGGGCAGGGATTTATTTGCACACCCAAGTATGTTTATGTGCGTATAAAACAAGGAAGCTGGAGAAAATGCCTTGCCTTTAAATAGCATGTTCTTTCTCGCTGCTTTTCCCCAGCAGTTCACAGTATAGAAATCTTGCTGGCTACAGAAAACGTCCTATTCACCCGAGCTGGCAGCTCCAGGCCCCAGCACGGCTGCCTCTCCTCTCCCCCAGGCATGGGGCCAAGATCCCCGCTATAAGTGGGTGTCATCCCACCCCAAATGCACAGCAGACTCCGCTCTTCCCAAAGCCCGGCATTACACTGGCAATTGCTCCACGGACTCTTCAGGCTGCTCCAGACAGCTGTACGACCAAACAAATCCCGTGAAAATCCTACTCTTCCTAAGGCAGAGGGCTGCTGTCGTCCGAGACTCAGCCTCGCCCGTCCAGCGACAGATGTGCACTTTGGGCCTTTTGCAACACCAGCCCTCCCAAAAATCACAGCACCGCTATATCCTTGTAGGGCTACGGGGGGGACGGACTCTGGCCACTGCTGATCCTGGCTGGTGGCACAACCTGTCCCCAGGATGAAGCCCTCCTTTGCTGCAGAAGCCCCTCTGCTCCCCAGCTGCCCTTCGCTTGGCCACTTCCTGCAAGAAATTCTGATGAAAGGGGGAAGAAAAAAAAAAAATAGAGCGTTTTGTGGGGAAATACCTGATCACCTTTCATTTGTCACAGTTCTGAAGAGCTGTTGCAACCTCTACAGCCTTCCCATCTCCTTTTTCACTCCCGTTTCTCATTCTCTCTTTTTAAAAATCATCACAGCTCCCAACACACCGTCCTGCCCCAGACGGTCCTCCCATGCCCCCCGCGCAGTGAAACCTCCCCCGGCCTGGTCCGCTCCCGCACGCCGCTCCCTCCGCAGCAGCGTTTTACTGTGCAAGTGTTTGCAAAGCAAAGGGGACGGTGCTGGTTCCCTTCACGTGCCCTTTTGCATTAGCATTTCCTTAAGGACCGTGTGCGTTAATGACTTAATAAATGAGGGCAGGACCCCTCGAGGCGACGCTTTATTTCTGCGCGCTGGCTGGCTAACAGACTCCCTGCGGTGCTACGAGCTGTGTCTGATGAGCAGCAAGACCTGCGCCGTTTTTAGGTTATCCTTAGGACCGGTTTGTTTGCCGGGTGCTGCTCAGCCCTGCAGTTCAGCAGCGTGCACAGCTTGAAAAGCCGGCGGCAAAGGGGAGCTTCGCTTCTGAGGTTACGAAAAACTCCAGGCTGAAGCACGTTAGAGGCTCTGTCACTCTGACATTCGCAGCCCTTCACCAGCCAGCTCAAATCAGGCAAGAGACGCCAGAGGATCCAGTCTGTCAGTTGAAACGACTGGGCGTAGCTGCAACACTGCTCACCGCTTGGGCTGATCAGGCCCAAAATAAACTGCATTACGTCACTGCAGGTCGGACTGAACTAATAAGGGGATCTTTCGCACAGTGAGAAGGAACATATTTACGTCCTGTGCATCTTCTCTAGTCCTTTACAGTCAGAGCTCCTTCCAAATTTTCCCCTGTGCTTGCAAATTAATTCAGAGTGTTTCCCAAGTTATGTGAGAGCCACATGGAGCAGTAAGTGCATATTAACAGATTTTACTATTTTACGGAGGTCTTTCATGTCTCATAATTTACTTTGCTATGATAGTCATAGACAAATACAAAACAACGTATAAGCAAAGCAGTCCATAGGGCGTTCAGAGAACACAGTGCAAGTGAACAGATACAGTCAGACAAATACCATCCTTTGCAACTACCTGGGTGAACCTAGAGCTCACCCCGCTCTGAGATGAATAGTGAAAGTAAAATTTAGTCCATACTATAAATACATATATACAAGCCCACAGAGGCTAAAACCCTGATGAGCTTTGGCTTGCTAACACCTCCCTCTGCTCTGCAAATACTAACCACTCTTTTTCGTGAAGTTTCCCGAGTGATTAACACAACCAAAACAAACTCTTTCCAACCTCAGTTGTTCTGTTTCGAGCCTGAAGGAGGCCTTGCATGCCCCAAACCTTGCCTACTTTTTCTAGCTTTCTCAGTGGGTCTAACAGAACCTCTTAGGCCACATAAGGTTGCAGCTACAGCCACATTTTTTCATATTCTGCAGTGCAATAGCCCACCCCCTCCCCAGCGACAGAAGTAACAATCAAATAATCAAATAATCTTCTCCAATTGGCATCCCAAAGGAGAGGGTTTAAATCTTAGGTGGTGCAAAACTGGATTTCCCCACTGTTTTTATGGGAGCTCTGGCATTTTACATCAGCTGAGGAGCTCCAGCTAAAGAATGAAAGCAATGATGCTTGCTAGCATTTACATCTTTCTCCCTTACGCGTGATGCGTTCCCATCCTGAACGCCTTTGGGAACCAGATGTCTCAACATGAAAGATATGCAACAGCATCTGCCGCCAGTGAGGGAAACCTGCTGCTCTCCCGTTCTACTGAAATGGAATTATATCAGCACGCAGATTTGGTTGCGGCACTTTTTATCGACTGTGCCCTACAGTGAATCCTCTACTGCTATTGACAGCTCTTCCACCACCTGATAAAGGGGTTAAGGAAGTTAACGGCAATAGGTTTTACAGGCTTATTTACAGGAAATACAAGAAAGCAGCATTATATCTCATTCCACAGCAAAGGTGCAGAAAGCTGCATTTCTCACTTGATGAGGGTGTTGTCTGCACAAAGTTTACCCTGTGCCTCACTGTCAGTTCACACTGCACTGGAAAGCACCTACACCTTGGTCTAAGAGCCTGTAAATCATTTCTGAACTATCTTAATGACCTTATTAAATAACAGTACATGACAAATAATCTCTTAGGAGTACGTGCTTCTTATGTCTGCAGCTCACCAGTGGGACATTGCTCCCCTGCGCTCAGACTCTTTAAGAACAAGTCAGAACCTCTCTCTCCCCCAGTGAGATTACGCTGCATCTACATTAGTATAAATCACATCAAGCATTTAGTCCAAGGATTTTTTTTTTTTTTATGACCTTGGCTGCTATTATAGTTAGTAGCATTAAAAGCAGCGCCTTTCCCTTGTTGTCCCTTGTATCCATGGTATTCATCTGGTTCCCATCACAGCACCTCAGTCGCTGCAGAATAATGAGTTTCACAAGACACTTTGGAAGTGCTAAAAGCATCCTTGCTGGAAACGAAGCATGTGACGGGCAGACTGGAACAGCAGCCGCCCTCAGGACGTTTCCATCCAGCCGGGGCTTTTTTTTTTTTTTTCCCTTTCTCCTTTAGAGGAAAGGGCGAGCGGTCGTATACCAGTACACACAACTGAACAGCACAGCAGCTCCTCCGGATCCTGCAAGCAGCCCACAACTTCTCCATGTGGAAGAAAAATACGACAAAGCCCTGAAATTAAAGGACAAAAGACACTGCAGTATCAGCAGCAGCAGCAGCCCACAGCAGCTTGTCAAAGGGGCACCACTGGTCCCATCCACTTCACTGTACAAATTCATTGGAGAGCTTTGTCCCTACTCGCACCTCCTGGAGGGTTAAGAGGTTTTAGGCGTGTGAAGTGAGAGAAGAACTGTTTAATGTGGCCAGCAAAGCTTAGCACCACCCTAATGCAGCACAACAGCTCCAACCGTAGGGTACCACCTCAGCGGCCAAACTGGTGGGGAGCCGTCTCTCTGCTCTGACACGCGTGGCTCTAGGAGGGCCAGGAGAACGTCAAGGGCAGGTTCCTGCGCCTGGCTGGCTGGGACTTGCTACAGTCTGGTTTTAGAAAGCAGAATTAATTCCCACTTGCTATAACTTACCCTGCCTGAGGGATACTCTGTGAGCTTGTTTGCTCTCTGCAGCTTTACATGTTCCACGCAGCAACATCTCAGAGGATCTGTGCTATCCCCACGCACACAGCAACGGCAAGGCAAAATGCACCCACTCAACAGCAAGGCAAAATGCACCCACTCAACGGCAAACAGCTGGAGCTCCACAGAAAAGCTCTGGCTCTGAACCAAATCGTTGCATCATGCGAGACAGAACTTGCCTCACCATCCAGTTTAGGGTTATCTTAAATCTCTTCAAGACACCTGACAGCTCATGATTGCCGGTTCCCACCTGCCCCCCAGCAGAACACCCCTGTGACAGGTACTGCGGTGGGGAGCAGCCCGTCAGGGAGCAGGAGCACCCAATTCCTGCACAGAAAGCCCGGTGGGAAAGATGGTGCAGGAGGCAAAGAAGAAAGTAAAGAACTTCTCCCAAAAGACAAGGAATGGTAAGACCTGCTAAGCTGTCTGAATACAGTCACCTGTCCCTAACTGGGCACCACAATGACACCGGATTTGAGATGAAAACAGCCATAAAAAAACCCCAAAACAACAGAATAGTTCCTATTCCAGAGCTATTGGGCCTTGGCTTCTCCTGCTCAACAGGAATTTGCCATTCTGGGCCTGTAATTAGGTACCGCTCACAGAACGAGGCTGGCCCTGCTTGCCTGGCCAAAAACCTAATCCATCGCAACAGCAGCAAGCGCGCATGCAGCGATCGTCCTCCTTCTGCATCGCCTGCCGTACCCCCATCGAGCACCGGCTGGAGGAGAGGCCGGGGACAGCAAGAGCGAGGACAGGCGGGAACTCGACTGGTTTCACATTGCTTTGGAGAACACATTTTAAATGTGTCCTATTTGCCTATCATCAATTGGGCAGATATTAAGCAAAAATGGTTGGACTGCGGTTGCTTGTAGGGCTGGCGAGCACAGACGAAGGAATAACAACCTTTACCCCCCCTGGATTCGACGAACATCCCTGGCTCACCCACAATTAACACCAGACAACAGGCAGGCACGGGCAGCGCTTTCAAGGAAAGGCGGCAAGCGGTTTTCTAGGCTGGCATCTCTGCCCGTGTCTGCAGACGCCGATTAGCCCTCCTCTCCGACAGCTGCATTAGCCATGCTCAGCGTGGACAGACGCTTTCAAGACCCTAACTGCAAAGTTAAGCCATTCTTGCTGACAAGCATTACGAGGTTTAACACCCAGTGTAAAGCAGCTCACGAGCTCTTCATTTGCTCACGTTAAATCAAAGACCCAAAGATGGGTGCTGTCCCTCCCCACGACGCCCCCCCGGCCGTACTCTCAGCTCACCCCAGGGCTCAGTGCACGCAGCAGCACCGGCACCGATTTCTCCTGGCACCCCAGCAGTAACCAGAAGGCCCGTCAGAAGCCAAAGACATGTTTTTAGGAGCGTAACGATTCCCTTCTGCATTTTCTTGGCCACACACACACACATCCCCTTCTTTTGTTCATGACCCGAGACGCATTGGAGCAGCTGCACCGTTACCAGTTTCAAATATCATGTTTCATCCCTGAAAAGCGTTCTGTTTCGCTTCCTCCGCAACTCCCTTCACTTACATAAATTCATTTGATTAAAAGAGGAATCAAAAGTACCCAAATGAACTAACTCTCAGCAGGAATTTTGGAAAGCATTACCATAACTGCTGCCTATCAACAGCAGGGCAAAATGTTCACACTTTTTAAAAAATGATCACATAAACCTTTCGTTTGCCTTAAGTTCCAGATCTGGACTTTGACTGCAATTACTGCCATTCTTTGTTTCTAGGAGAATTCAGGACTTGTGCCCCATTAAACTCTGTTAAAGCGGATAATTAGCTGGAGACTGACAGTAATTTAGTCAGTTCATTTATCAGAAGGCATAAAGCCAGCCTAAAATATGTTAATATGAGGTTCTTAAAATTGGTATTATTCTATGCCATTGTGCAACTAATGTATCAATAGTGTGAGGAACGCAGACCGTGGTGTTAAGCGGAATTACTGGGGTGTAAATAATGTTTTGCCTCATAAAGTCTGGCTAGGGCGAACAAATTATTTAGTTCTAATACTACAGCTGAATTAAAAGCTCAAATGTATAAAAGGGTGTATCTAAGAATCGATAGTGGATCACCGAAGCATTTAATCACTGTTTTACTAATCTTCCTGCACTATCTGAACTCAAACCGACTCCTCACACTAAAATCAATGGGGCTAATATACTCATTAATGATGGCTCTTTTGGAGGAACGAAATCATCAGAGTTTGAAAAACTAATTCAGGGCATAAGAGCTAAAAGCTGCAGCTGTGAATAGAGCACGGGCTTGTGCTCAAAGGCTTCCTGTAGCAGCAAGCAACTCTGTAAAAGTTCCCTTGCAGTCTTCCACCGAGGGCAAATGGCCGTGACTTCCAAGTACAACCACATGTCCCAGAGCAGGGACATCGGAGCAGGGACTGAGCCAGGACCCATGGGTGCACAGCTATGGCTCAAGAACCGCTTAAACGCTGGGCACTGCCACACCAGAGATCTCCGTCCCCACTGCTGGCTGCAGCCTGGATTTTGAAGATGACAGAGCAGCCTCTTCCTTAGTGCCTGTGGGAAAAAGGCATGGGAGGAGCGAGCTGTCAGACTATGCCGAGGCAGGAGATCCGAACGGCAATCCAAGTCCCTGAGTTACCTTGTGGTCAAAGCAAAACTGCCCCAACTTGTGCACATCCATGCAGACCTGATCCTGGTAAATGCAAAGATACAAGGTCAGACCTGGTCCAACTCTGTTTCCACTCCCTTGCATTGCTCTCTACCACCTGGGCAGAGGTTTCCAGCCAGTTCGGGTGCTCTCCAAAGCCTTTTGGGGGAGCAGGGCAAGGGCTGTTCCTTCCCTATGCCTCCCACGCTTCTTTTTCTTATTTATACTCTTTGCTAGTAGTTGAACAGTTTGCTGCATCCTCCTGCCAGGCTTCCCTACATGACTCTGTATCTCAGCTCTGACCTGCACATCTGACACTCTGGTCCCAAGACTCATTTCTCCAAGGTCTGTCAATTCAGCTGTGATAGCTTCTGTTTGGCATCTGCAGGCTCCAGAGAGTCTCTCCCCAAAGGCTTTCCAAAAGTGAAGACATCGGATTTCTGACCAGGGTTTCAGCAGACTGGCTGGAAAAGGATATTGCTCAAAAATATTCAAAGATAACATTTTCCTATTTTTATGCAATTTTTGAACAAATACCAGAGCGCAAAATTGCCTGTGGGATTGGAAAATGGAATTAAATCTTCCAACAAATACCAGAAAATGAATCCCGATGTCTCTATTAGCAGTAAATGTTTCATGCTTAGAAACTGGTAATCTAACACCCCTCCAGGGAATTCAGAAGGGTGAGAAAAATGGTCCAACATAATATTAGAAGGAAAGAAAAATATATACATACATTTAAATGAGATACAAACTGGACATGGGGTGGGGAGGGGGAAAGTCTCTGGGTTGGTCCCACCTCAGTGTGTTTACATGCAGTTCAGGAGGTTGTCAAATGAAAAGCAGTGGCCTGGATCCTATGACGGTTTCCTCCTGTGCCCAGCAGTGCTAAGCCCGGCATAATCAGGCACAAAAGGATCACGCCATGCAGGGTACATCCTCCAAAACGCTGTTGTGCCTGTAAACTGTATCAACCCCTGCAAGCAGCGAAAAGGGCATAGCTGGGGCACGCAATGTAGTTCAGTTTCCTCTGCATGTGCCAAACTCCAGCTGGTCTTGGAGGGCTTGCAGACAACGTGGCTCCGACCAGCTCTTAGACAGCTCTGGTTCACACCAGCTGGCCAAGCTGGTGTTCCTGGACCACGTACAATATGGAGTGACCAAGCATCCTCGTTTGACCTGAGCAATACAAAAACTGTCCCAGCACACAAGTGAAAGTCTCCAGGGTGCTGCTTTCTGCAGGACATGGGATTTTTCCCTTGGTTCCCATGTCCCAGTTCCCAGCCCTGGGAACTAACTAATTCCCAGCGTAACTGCAGAAGAGCTGAAAACACAGGTCCTAACTGAGTCATGTCATGTAGCCCAAAACAAGGAACGCGGCTGGGCACAGGGTGAAGTATGGTCATGTAACCATACCTGGGGGGCCGCTGTGTTTCAGCAGAAGGGAAAAGTCAGCAGTGCAAGTTTGGTGTCCCCTCCCCAGCTGTATTTGGCTGTAACACAAACTTGGACATCCCAAGGAACAGCTACTGGGCCAAAGATCTGCTTTGAAGTTGCATTAGGCATTTACCGGCCAGAAGAATAAATAAAGGAAGACTTGGTCAGTATTTTGCAGGTAATTTACCTGATTCCTATGTTGGATTTTAATGACGATACAATTCTCAAAGAAAATATACAACCTGAAAGAATTAATACACAACCTACAAGATGCCCACCAGTTTGCCTCCCTTTCCCCTCCTCCCCCTAAGAGTGCTGTTCACTTAAAATTGCTTACCACCGTCTATTTTATTCTGCGTTTAATGGTTTTTGAACTTCAAAGAGAGGGGAAAAAGCCCTACCGCTTCACCATGAAGTTAAACATTATGTGGCGACATTGCTGAAAGACATTACAAAACACGTTGCTAAAATAAATTCCTGCTTGAACTCTGCCTATAATGTTTTTCAGAAAGCTCAGCACACGCTGGCCACCTTCTCGCACAGCACTGAAGCACATACTTAACTTTAACCAGGTACACCCTCTTCTTGGCATCAACAGGACTAATCACATCCTTAAAATTATGCATTCGCCTGAAGTACCTAGTTGAACCAAGGGTTTTACACCTAAAAGTTGCACAGCGTAAATTGGAAACATTATTTCTCAGTGAACATTATACACATGTTGGCAGATATATTCCAAAACTGTCTAAGAAATTCAACTATTTTTAAGGGAACATGCCCAGCTCCAGCACGCTACTTTGAAAATCTAAAATTAACATGTGCACAGTATACTACATATGCATATGGATACCACACACACACTCTATGTGCATGTTTCATGTACACAAAACAGCATAGCAAAATTGCTCTAAACATAAATTGAGGCTACATGATATCAGATTTTAACTGCAGTTTTAACAGCAGCAAACTGCTGGCACTACCTGCTTATTATTAATCTCAAAAGGCAGCACGAAAATAATATTTTAACCTTTCATCTGTAACATGCTCTTTGTTAATAAAATCATCCCAGAGCCATCCATGCACATAGCTAGTGTCAACTACTTAAAATGCAGAATAAATTAAATGCCACTTACACATGGCGAAGGAATACCCAGCTAATTTCATACAATCTCTAATGTCAGCTCTTACGCTGGTGCAGCCTCACAACGAACACGGCCAAACCCTGTGCTTCCTCTTCAAATTTTGCCCTTCCACAAGAAAATCATCTGATCCACCTGCTCCGCCGTACAATCCCATTAAAAAGACCACAGTCACACTGGCTGTTGTGCTGTGAGTGCTGAAATGAGCTCTGTCACAAGCACTTTGCCTCTACAATTGCAAAACACCACGTGCATTTATTATCCTACACGGAGGCCATGTCCCAGTGAAGAAAGACATTGCAGTTTTGTGGAAAGACAGCTGTGAAAAGGATATTTGGGAAGAGCAGGAAACCTTGCACACTTACCTACCATTAACCAAACAGCGTTAACAAACCTACTTATCTTTCTAAAGGAAAAGTCACCTTGATGAGACAAACATCCTTATCTCCATTTTAATTCACATTCATGCCTCCTGCTACCAGAAAGGAGCTCACTGATACTTTATCTGACTTACTGTTGGTGCACATCCCACTGACGTCAAGAGAAGGACTCTTGATAACTTTGATTTCTTTCCATCAGGCATTGATTTTCCCAGTCAAATACAGAGAATGCCAGAAGACATCTTTCCCAAAGAATCATACCTTCCCCTCCCATTTTGCAAAGTATAAGCATTGATCAATATAAAGCTAATTTATCAAATGAGAAAAGACATAGAAGGTGCTGGACATCAAAACACTCATCTGCCAGAAGTTTCTTTCACTACCTGCAGAATAGGGTTCTTGCTTCTCACTGTGAATGAATTCTTTTCTTTCATATTTGGCTCTGATCCACTGTTCCCGCAGCAGTCTGTAAAAAACAAAAAACAACAACAAAGTAGAAAAAAACACAGGAAAGGAGATACTGTCCAAGATAAGCTAAGGAAGAATTCATATCATTATTTCCTCAATGGAGAATACAAGTGTGATTTGAAAGTCTTCCAAAAATGAAATTCTACAGTCTGGAGTCACAGGTCTCTTCCATTTGCTGCGAGACAACAATAAATCAATTGTTTCCTTGTACATCCAATTTAGTGGAAACTTATGTAATAAAATTTCCAGCATTAGCAGAATATCCCATTCCCACCCACCCAACTAGACTCTATGCAAAATTCCTTCAGCGTAAGGACAATTCTAAATATAATTTCCTCAGACTGGACTCTCTTATTAAAGCGATCACTGAATGAAAAAAAAATCAACACACACTACATACAAAAGAAAAAAATCATTCCCTAAAGCTATAAAAGCAGAAATTGGGTATGCCTTGAGCGATACATGTGACTGCCTTTTGGCAGTTCAAGCTGTAGAGATACTGTCTCCTTGTCGCGCTTCGAGAGCTTTTCAAAGTTCATGATGTGTTGAGATGAAGTTACACGTACGATGATGAGGGAAAACCGCCTTGGGTGGCCTGACGACGGGTTCCTGAAAGCCCAAGGAGGATGCCAGAAATGGCTGTGACACTGCGACTCAGTGACCACAGAGCCTGCTGTGAGGTGTCATGCGTTTCCCAAACTAGGAACGACAGAGAATTCAATCCAGAGGGCTCCTCTTCAAAACGAAAGCACAAAGAAGCATGGGACAGTCATATCCCAGGCCATATCGAACCTCCTGGAGGAAAGTGGGGTGTGAAAAGGCATCAAAAAGACCAGGAGAACATGGCTGGGTACCGATGCTAAGACCTTGTGGAAAATACTGCCTAAACACAAGAGGGTGGCAGGAACCCAGCTTTCAAACTTATAGCCTGTGCTTCTACATCTGAGCAAGAAATCCACAATACAGAGCAGAAAACATTCTATTATTAAGTGCTTCACTTGTCATATTGAAAATAACACCAATGATTTACATACCAAGGCATTTACTTCCAGAAAGCGGGGGGACCCAGACCAAAGATTTCAAATATTTTTTTGTTATTTTATTTTAGCATGACTCCTGGAATTAGTGAAGGGCATAAGCAGCTTTTATCTGGAATATGCTAGGAGTTGCTTCAAACCATTTTTAATTGCACTCAGTTATTAACTACCCTAGAATCTTAAATAGCCCAAGCAGGCAGAAAGCCATGTGTCCTTCCAACTTTACATTTAGAAGTGGCCTACACTGATGACAGTACAAGATCCCCAGCAGCTGGCCATGCTCTGTAAAACCCACCACACTTGAACATACCAATTTCTGTGCTAAGGAAAACTGTTGATATGTTTAAAAATCTCTTCCTTTTTTTGGCTCACAATACAAATTAAACACTATTTTTTCAGCAGAAACACTCCAGAAATGTTCAAAGAAGATATATGTACTACTATTACTTATGAAAATTCTTCTGGAAGGACAGCTAACAACTTCATCAAATTTGCAAGATGCTATTCAACCAGAACTGCGGGTGCCATCAGTTTCCTGGTGGTAAAGCAGCAGATAATTACACATATTTTCTCCCACCCACTGTTTCATCTCCTTGTTTGGGGGCACCAGCCTTCTCCTACAATGCACAGGAAACACCACAATGTCACTGTGCCCAAAACTCAAATGTGAGTCACTTGCACTACTGTAATAATCTACTGAATCTGCATTTCCCCCTTCTGTTTGTGTTTTCACAACTTATCTTCAGCTGTCACATGCGTATCCGCAAGTTAGACTGCGAACCCCAAAGAACACCCATCTCCCTTCTGTTGTCTCCCTGTGATACACGCTGGTCTTGAGCACAACCCATCTTCAGTTGGTTGCAGGAGGCTGAGATGGGCTTTGTAGAAGTGTGTGAGGTGGGTTACTCAGGATGTCCTTTCTGGATCAAATATCTAGAACATGGTTGTCTGTAGCTGTAGAAGACTAGATCTGGTGACCCATATAATCACCTACTTCTATGGCTCATCAACAAAGCTACAGAAACTTAATCACAAAATCAGCACAAATACTTAAAGTTGTTACTGTTCTTCCATTTTTTCCAGCCTGGCTACTGCAGACAGCTTGCGATCGCTATAGCCAAACTTGGACCTTCTCAACAACGCGACTGGGGATTTAACTATAAGAAAGAAAATTCACACCACCCTCAGCTCCAGCTGACTTCAGCGGATTCAGCAGGAGCTGCAGCTGTTCAGAGTCTCTGAAAGTCAACCTGCCTATATGAATGTTTAAATACAGTATAAATTAAGGTTCATGTGCAGCAGTGGGAAAACATTCTCTCGCTGTATAAAGCAAATACTACAACAGAGACACTCTGCTGGTCTCACGCCTTCGGGAACACTGTTCAGCAGTGACTTATCCCCTGCGGCACTGTCAGTGACGACAATTCAATGTCTCCACAGCTTTTGTGCACGAGAGTGCAGATTCAGAAGCCACAAGGTGCGTAGCCCAAACCGGCGTCCTGCGAGGCTGACCAACTGCTGAATGCTCTTGATAATCTCACCCAATGTTTGGGCTGGATCCTGAGGGGCTCTGATGGCAACTCCCAAGGACCAGAGGACTCCAGCCACGTGACTTGCCCAGCCCATACCGCTTTCTGACAGCTCGAACATTCCTCCCCACTCCTCACCATCACAACTCCAGGATCTTTCAGCAGTAGTTCCTCCAAAACCAAGACGCACCAGAGGAGCCCACCGTTAGGACAATTCAGTGCAAGGCTGGGGCTGCAGTCTCTGCTCCAGAGGTTATTCAGAGAAAGCAGAACAACTCCAGCAAAAAAACAGAAAGAGAGACCCAGGCAGGACAGCCAGGAGTCTGGCATCTCCCTTTGGTGGGACAGAGAGGCTGCACAGCAACTTGACCACACTCACTATGATGGACTCATGGCAATCCTGCCACAACAAGCTGCTTGCGAGTCCGGAGTTAAAACCCGGTTTCCCTGACACAGCCTAGATGAATTTGAACAGGAGCAGGAATCTGTCCTGGAATCCACAGGATCTGAAAGCAATTAGAGGGCAGGGCCAATCCAAAGCCCCCTTAAGCCAGTTAGTCTCTCTCCTGTTTTCAGTGGACTTCAGACCTGATCTCCATTTCATTTTAAGTATGCCTTTAGGGGCCTTTTAGGCATTTGCTGCTGACAGAATGCTGTGTTTTGTTTGAACTGTATTTTTCTTGAGGTAAATGTGTATGTAGATAACCCGGGGCAGATATCACATGCCTGCTAGAGGCCCCTCTGCGCAGAACTCCCTGCGATTTGCACAGAGTTCTGCGAACAGAAATGACTCTAGCAATAGCCTGATGGTATTTTATTGCATTTCTGGTGAAGGGATATGTAAAAAATACACAGTTCACATTTGCTAGAAAAATATAACTGTATAATTCCTAAACTGAGGAGATGCACAGCTTTTGGGACCTAATCCAAAAGCTTTAACAGCCCACCTAAAGTCTGGCAGGCTGCTGGTTACAGGGAATATGTAATTTTTGGCAATTAGAACAGAAAGGTCTTTGTAATCAACAAGATAAAAACCTGGGAGCAGGGAACAAACTAAAAAATTAATGAAAGACCACACTTCCAACGGAATAAGCAAGAAGTCATCCACCGAATACAATAGGACTGGGCTGCTCTGGGGCAACGGCAGAAGGAGAGGCCAACAAAGCACTGCCAATACTAACTCCAAATTTCATTTAAAAATACTTGTTTGCTTTCCTGGCCACCCACATGAAACGAAGTGCACTCTGTCAGAGGCACAGTGGAGCACTTCTATCTTGGACCCCCAGAAGCAAAAGAAACAGCTGACATGGGTTCAGGAGAAGTCTTTCTCTCGCCACAAAAAAAGCACCATGGGAAAACGGTTCTTATGCTCAAGCAGCTTAATATTAAATTGCCACTGCGTGGCTTCATTGTGTCGCACACAGGAAAACTGGCAAGCAAAATTAATAGCCTCCAGTTCGTTGCTGCACAAGATCCTGCAAGCTGGGCTGCTTTTCCTGGGATGCTGAATCGTTTCCCTGCTACTAACCTACCACGCACAGTGCAGACACCACGTGGCCACGACGGCTCGCTAGACACGGAGCCCAGGCAAGAAGCCCCAGCCAGAAGTGAAAGGGGCCCAAAAGACATCAAACACCAAACGTCATGGCCTTCTGGATTTCATCCTTGTGAGCCACCATCGAGCCAAGCAAAGGCAGACCAGAAGCATGTGATCCAGAAATGTCTTTTCCAAAAATCAAATTTGTTGCTTCTGGAATTCGACAGAGGTTTTTCCAAAAAAAAAAAAAAAAAAGCACACACAGCTTTTCACAGGCAGCTTTGCGGCCATAGCTATGCCAAGTTGCTGTCAAGCAATACTTTTAATGAAATTTTAAGTCCGAGTCCAAATTTTTCCTCAGACAGTATAAAGAAGAACCACTGCAACTTAGAATAAAAGTCCATCCAGCCACACAGCCTGCCTCCACACCCTTTCCTCTCCGTTTTGTGTCTGCTAAGTCCTCGCTGGGAAGACTCGCTTTCAAATCGTTTTGTGGAGAGCTGGGATGGCCTGGGGGCTTGATCCAGGCACTCTGCGCACCAGCTCGGCACTGCCGAGCCCTTGGGAGTGACATGCCATCTGCCCCCAAAACCCCTGGCCAACAGCAAACATCTGGAGGGGAGTACAGGGGTGGAATTTTGGGCTATCCAAGCATAAAATCTCCCGTCACGGATGAGAGGAAGTTAAGGCTGAATTTGAGTAGGAAGAATTATAACTAACTAAAATCCTGCATGGTCCAGTTTACCACACTTTTTCAGAACAGTGGAACATTTACATTAAAAACATGTAGGAAACCTAGTACTATTTTAACCTAGTAGCATTTTCCTTTGGAAACCAAAGGAATCAATACGAATTAAGAGACCTATGAGCTAGTGACAAAGAGAAAATGAACCACAAGTGGGGAGGACTCCGCTGCCAATCAGGACTGAACGGGGGGAGCAGGCAGATTACAGGCACTCGTGAATGCAGCACTATACGCAGGCAGAGATTTTGGGAGGCCGAGTGCACAATTTGGGCTGTCACAGAAGGATTTAATGCTCAGGAACTGATGAGCAGCCACTCTTGGAGAGGCCATTCTGCTGCGCCTCAAGCTTTATACCCAGGACGTCAAGCACTTCTGCAAGCCTTGGGTGCAAAATCTGACGACCCTTACTAACGAGCAGGAGCCAGAGCCAAACACTCAACCACAAGGCTCAATGGTCAGAGGCATGAAGAGGTTTATCTATGAAGTATCAGTACCAGGTGACACTACCATCGATGCTGCACCTTCTCCCCACACTCAGCTTTCCCAGCTGGGCCCTGGGATGTGACTGATGGGATTCGCGGCTTGGGAAGGGCATTGCCCCCCTTCAACATCCGCGGGAGCCCACGGGGCACAGGGCTGCGCTCATGATGGCAACCGAGGGCTGGGAGGCAGGGCAGCCGGTCCACGCTACAACCCGACACTTCGTTCATTTGTGTTACTACAACTCCAAAGGGTCCCAAGGTGGCAAGTGCTGCACACAGTCTTGTTGTGAATTTACAGTCTGAACAACTGATGGAGGGAGGGGAAAAAAATAAAAAAAAGACAGAGAAAGAAGAAGAGTGGCAAGGAAGGAGGCAGGATTTCTGAAAAATTGTTCGTGATTGACAGGTGCCTTGAATGGATTCCCACTCTAAGTGGGCACTGACCACGTAACTAGTCACCAACAACCTATGGGGTCATTCACAGCAAACAAGAACCAAAGACAAGAGGTGGACGCCAAGTCTGGGCTCTTGTTGAAACGCTGCTTCCGTTCTGAATCAAGCAAGGACGATGCAACAGCGTAAGGAGATCTGTCCCAAAGAACAAGGCTTCAGACAGAAACCATCTTCTTCTGTCCCCCATATCCTTAGGAATGCTTGAGTCCCAAAGCTATGCCCACATTTCATAAAATGGGCTCTGTCCACAGACCTGTACAGAAGAACTAATGTCCCGGCAGCGATGCTTCTAGAATTTCCAATTATTTTAATATTTCTAAGGGACAAAAAGCTATAATTCTCCGAAACTCCAGGGAGTACAGCACAGTCGGTGTTGGGGAACGAAAAAGAAAAAGGGCTCTACCAAGTTAGAAGTCAATAACTAACCAGAGAAATCGCACCAAGGGCTAGATCATACCTCCTCTGTTACAAGGGGTGAAGAGCCCATTGCAAAGGCTGCCTGGTCAGGAGGTATCTCCACAATGATTTCACTGGGCTCCGCCTCAAAACCAAAGAGCATTTCTGTTCCCAATGTCACTATGTGGACTGACAACTTATTTCCTCCAGGGAAGCTCTGCTCTGTGCAAGGATTCACATCTGCTGGCTCCAGGCCACCATTCTGCAACTTTCACACGAAGGTGCTCCTGAGAGGTGACCCAGCAAGCAGCAGCTAAACAGCTTTCTAAGCACCACGCAGGGAAACCCACCAGCGCTGGTATGTTCACACACGGATGAGAACAAGCCAAAACAACAAGCCTGCACTGGCATGATGGAAACCAGGTGAAAATTTTGCATCCTAAACCTTCATTATGCCCTATGTGTGGGATGATAAGGGGCCCGCCTGACTTCAGAGGCCAGAACGAGGTGGTGGGCTTGGTAACTCTACTACCAAATGAACCAAACTCTAAGTTTGAAAGAAGGGAAAAAAATCCAGGGAATTACTAGGCAATTTTCTCTCACCTCATTTTAATTGTACTGTAATAGCGAGCCAATTTTCTGCCAATAGCCATTCCTCTTTAGATAACTATTTAGATGACTCTTCAAGACTTGAGCCTCGCTGGGTCACATCCTCTCTCTGACTGATGTCTCACCTCATTCCAGATAAGACAACTGCCCGGTACAATTCATACTATTTCATCCCCCCCCCGCCTTTTTTTTTTTAAACCAAGGCACTCAAAGGTACTGACTGTCAGTACATTTAAGCGTTCTGTTTAAGGACCAGATGTAGCTCCCATGTATTCAAGCACAGAGAGAGGAACAACGGATCGAAATGACATCCAGGGAGCTTTGCAGAGCTGAGTAATGCACTGCAGCTTATATGCAGTTCCCCATAATGATGCGCAGTGTTCCTGAATCAAGCAAAGAGGCAACATAAGCAGCTGTTAAGTACTGGGCAGGGGCATGGATGTACTGCCAGGACTGCAAAAGCCAAGTAAGAGCTCATCTCTATCTTGTAACAGCCAAGCATGTGGCTAGACAAAGCCTTTCCCTTTGCCTTTACTAAAAGGCATTGCTACATTTTCCTCTTTGTTCACTGGTAACTCAGACTTGATCCAGCGCTTGTAGTGGCTGTCTTTGCACATGGAAAAACATCAGGAGCCAGGACATCGCTTTGCACCACTGCTCTGCAGAGCAGGCCCCAGGCCCATGCCTGTCAATAACCATTTGAACATCCCAAATGCTGCTGTGCCCAAATGTGACTGTTTTGTGCATACTCCTCTGATTCCAGACATCCAGTCCTCAGTCCCAAGCAGAGACAGGTTGATATGGGCACAGCAAATACATGGCCTGAATTCCCGCAGACAGCCAAATATAGACTCTCCTGTCTTAGCCCACCTCTGCCTTTTCCAGGGACGCTCACTACATCACCTGTAATTTAGCCACTGATGAGAAGCCTCCTGTCAGTAGCAGTCTGTATCTGCCCCAGAACAGGCTGTCTAACAGCTCTCAATCTGCTGCCATGGGACAGAGCTGGGACATGACCACACACAATCATCCAAAGAGGTTTTTGTGGTTCAGGGTCCTCACCCAACAGTCTTTGTGCCAATGGTGTGGTGTAGTAGGAGCAGAGTCTGGTACTAATTTCAGCCTCAGGGACTCCCCAGTGGTGCAAAAGTTGGCTGTTCAGCTCGCTGCTCCTCATGCATGGGCCAAGTTGTTGGAGACAGGAAAGGAGAGGAGACGAGGGGATAGTTTTTGTTTGTTTGGGGTTTTTTGCCTATTCACAGCCGCAAATTTTCCCTGGGCAATTCCAGAGCACTCCTCCAACTTCTCTAATCTTTGCCAAGTTTTTGACAGAGCCAGAAAGCCACAATGAGGTTTCCGGAGGAGGCAGAAACCAGATGCAGCAGGCAAACACCAAGTATTTTCTAGGGAATCCAACATAACGTTGTAGGCGAGAAGACAAAAGGACAGGCTGGCTCCGGAGCACTTCTTCCATCTTGTTGTGTGAACTTAGCAATTCTGCAAGAAACCAAGGCAAACTGATTCCAGAGGAAGCATTATACAATGAAGGAGCTTAAAATGAACAAAGAGCCTGTCTTTGTTCTGGTTCATATGTCAGCATCCTGCAGGGCTGCAGTCGACGGCAGTTCTCACCAAGCGTGCCCAGCCCTTCCAACATGGGTTGTCGTAATTACGAGTATCAAAAACTCCAGATACTGCAGAACACAGGTTGGCAAAAGACAGCATGGCACTGGCGGGAAGCACTATCCTGACTGGCTCGTGGCAATGCCACACAGAGCTGTGACCTGGGAACTAGTAATGCTGCTACAGTGACAGGACTCAACGTGAAGCAAGGAGAAAGCTAAGTATATACCAAACCTCTTTAAAAAGCAGCAATTCCCTGCTCTTGCTTAGCACATATCCATCTATTGGCACAGAAAGCCTCTAACTAGAGAAAGAAAAATACAACCTGGCACATCACCCTTGAAACACTCCCAACATGTGACGTACCCACAGCTACTTATACCACAGCAGTGTCAGAACATGATGGGTTACCGCAAGAGAGCGCATCCATATTAACCTGTCCTGCCGCTATTGCGGAGACCCAGCGGTGTCGGCTGGGAGAACACCTAGATAAACAGAGCTCCAGGCTCCCGTGGCAGCTGAGAAATCAGGGCATCCTGGCTGAAACATGACCCAGTGCAAAATATCCGCAAGTCAGGGAGTACAAAACAGCCAAAAATTGGCCCACAAGCAGCAGCTTGCAGGAGGATTAGCCTTGCCTCATCCTCCTAGATGAACAAAAAAAAAAAGCCAAACGAACAAACAAAGCCTTCAACACCCCCTGTTTCTCATGGGTTAAGAGCAGCTGCACGCATCTCCGTCAGGCATCGGGGAACGGCTGCAGAGAAAGGTGGCCACCGCACCCCCTCCGGCCGAAAGCCCAGCACCGCCTGCCTCTGCTCAGAGACGGCCCTGACGGCTGTGGTTGGAAGCCAGACGCTGCTTTGCAAAGCTCCCCAGAGCGCAACTGCACCACAGGATGAAAAAAGAAAGATATACTAGCGGCAAAGCCCAAGCTGCATTATCAAAGGAAGCCAAAGTATCTGCGGCTCTTTCTGAGCTCAGTTATTTCTGCCAGCCCAAAAGCAGAAGGAATGGAAGTGCTTGAGGTCATTAAGCTTCCTGAGCAGCAAGGCATGCTTTGGCTGCCTTTCAGCCTGACCCGTGCAGGGAGAGTTGGGTGCGATTTGTACCCAGATCTCCGAACATCCCAAGCTGCAGAGGAACCTTCCAACCAGACATCCCCACGTGAGCTCTGCACCCCATCAGGCAGTGCTGGAGCATCAAGAAGTACTAGGATTGTGCTCCCCGCAAGGATTTAAACAACTTAGATACCAATAGGGCCCTGTCCCGTAATAACAAAACGGCAGCTCAAGCTGGACTGCAATGGCTAATTTAGTTTAACTGAGACTTAAGATTAAACAAAACAAAAAGTCTTCAGTATGGTTTGCATATGAATTTCACTCCCATTACACTGAGCTACAGCCATTTCACTTCAGTTCAGAGGAAGAATATTAAAATCATGCCAAATTTAGTGCAAGGAATTACAGCCAGCTAGATTGGCTGTGTATGAGCCTCCTCCATTTCTGGCTGTTTACTGCTTAGTAGCTGCCCTCTGATGTGGGAATATCAAGGTTGCCTCAGAGATGCACTAACTTCCAAAGCTGCTGACCATCCACAACTTCCAGTGAAGCAATCGGGACGCATCTCTGTTCAAATACAGAGCTCACAAATTGTTTTGAGACCCTCAGGGAGCAAAACTCACCTAGAACTTTGTTTCTCCTAACAGAGACAACAGCAGCAACACAGCTATAACTAGGTTAAAATCTTGCCTTTCCATCTGCAAGTCTTCAAATAGCACAGCTGACTGCTTGGATTTTGGATCTCAGTGATATAAACATGGTACTGGATCCTCTCAGGACCAGAACAGTTCAAGGGGGCTGCCTGTTTATCACAAGACAGCATTCACCATGTAATTGCTGTTGGCGCAACTATCAACTCGTTCTGTAATCTGGGTAACATGGCCATCTTGTAGTTCACTTTTTCTTCTTTGTATCAAAGAGACTCTAAGGAGAAGGCAAGGGAAATAAGCATGAATAATGCTCTGCCAAAAGACTTCCAAAAACCTGTAGATTTTTGGTTTCAGCCCAAAGCCAGGGAGAAGCAGGGGAGAAATTAGCAGCAATTTCTTTTAGTAGATGCACCATCTTAGGAAGTGGAATCTACTTAAACAGCAAAATGCAAGAAGCAGTTGATGCACAAGAATGAAAGAGGACACCAGAGCCCTCTGCAAGGGGCATCAGAGACCCTGCAGGGATGCCGAGACATGCATCATGATGCAGAAGAGACCTGCAGCCACCAAACCCTGCAGTAAGGGGATACTGCTGTCCTTGGGCTGCCAGCTCTGGTAGTCAGGGGAGAAAGAGGTAGGATCTTTTGAGAGTGGAGAGGAAGGGATTGAGTTTGTGTCAGCCCCTGCAGGAAAGTGTCCTTGTTTCAGTTGTGTCTGAGCAAGACTGGGGAAATTGCTGAAGACAAAAGACAACACCTCAAGCTCCTCTGCAATGCTGGGCAATACCTGATCCCTAACCTGGGGCCAGGTTTGCTTCTTCGTTACATGCTATGTTATTCACCCGAAGCTAACACTCTAGGACCAAAAAAGAAATAGGATTATTCAGACAAGACACGTCCTTGAACAAGGGACAGTCACATCAGCTGTAGGAAGCCTGGTCATGACATCTTATCAGCCCTGTGTCTGGGTGGGGAGGACAGTGTTAAGCAGAGGAAAAGCATCCTGTGCACTGAGCATGGACAGGAAGGAGAAGCGAGAGCCTGTCCTTCACAAGTCCCCTTCAGCTCCTCCAGCCACCAGGTCTGAGACATCAATTTTCTGTTAAGTCTTTAGCAAATAAGAGTCCTGATCTTTCAGGTCCTCACCCACACAAGCACTTCTGAATCTCTAGGAAATCTCACTGATTCGAGACGTGAACTGTCTCCCCGACCCGAGTCCCAGGATCCAGGAGTGATGCTTTAAGGCCAGTTCAAGGTGGAAGCCGAACCCAAAAGCTGTCAAGCTCCCCACGTGGTCAAACAAATATGGGCCCTTCCCTCTATTTCCCTTGGGAGAAACAGGGTTAAAAAGAAAATAGTCATTTCACAGAAGCTATTTTTTCCTCCTCTGAAATGAAGAAAAAAAATTAACAAGGGAGTTGTCATGTTACATCTGAATTTGCACTATCTTCTCCCCTAGATAAATACTACAAGCCTTAAGGACTCCATGGGATCACTCTGGCTGGGACTACATCTTACTGAACAGTTCTTCTTGGGCTGCCTCCCATAAAAGCACAGGTGTTTGAGCAACAGGAAAGGTAAGAGGATGAAGCTTTCTTCCTTGAGAAAAATGATCCCACCAGGATAATCACAATGCACTCGAAGTGTATATCCAGTAGCTTTGCCAATCCTCAAATAATTTCTCTAATTGTAGAAACTGTAGAAGCTGCTGCCAGAAGCCATTTTAGATCAAAACCAAGATCTGCTAACGTTGCGCGAATGAGTGATTTTTTTATCATCAGGCCAGACAGTGCTGTTCACACCTGGGCTTTCCCAAATTTAGCATTTTAGCATTATCAAATAGTAGGTAACGGATGCATCACAGAGATGCTTCATAGGGATGACAGGTGCCCTCTTTTTTCTTCTCTGTAAAGGCTTTTTGCATGACATAGGAAGACAGTAACTCTTCTTAATAGCTATTACAACAGGGTTAAAAATGTAGATGAAAATCACCTTGAGGATGAGTGTGGGCACTCATGAATGGAGCCCCTTTAGTCCACTTTCAGTATGATTTCAGATTTGGTGTATAAAGCAGAGCCTCCCTACTTAACGGCTTCTCATACAAGGAAACCTACAATTCCATCTGGTATTTCTGTTCTGGGCATTTCTTACGATGTTTGAATACATCAAAAGGCTGCTCAGAGACTCACAATTGGACTGGGCATTTTCATACCCACTGCCACCCTGCTGAATCTCTCTTTTCAACCAGTGACACCCATTTAAGCAATACTGGGTTGGACATCAGGTGCTATTACACTCATTGACTGGTTAATACTAAAACACCGACTCTGGAAATTATGTCCTTCAGAGAACCAATCCTGTGAAGCACTGATTTTGCAAAGATTCACCCACGGCACTCTGCAGGATTGGACTCTAGGACAGAATCTCACTGAACAAACAATTTCAGTTTATCTCCTTGCTCCCTAAGTGGTACAAGTTCTGGCTGCTCAGCCGTTTTGGTCTACAAAAGCTGGTGTCCCGGCTTTCTAGGGAGGCTTACTCTACACTGTATGGGAAAAAACATCTTTTCACCTGTCATAGCTTAGGATGTGCTTTGTCATTTAGAAAAAAAGAAAATCCACCACTTTGGCACTAATGAAAACAACATTTTCACATTACAAGTAACCTAGCATCTCATACATCAGATAAGCAAGTTACATTTTAATGAGGAAGGGCTATTTGCAAAGGTAGAGGAAATCAATGTGTAGAAATCGACGTTTTCATAGCCTTAGAAACTTTGAAGGGTCTAGGGAATAGACAAACTACTGACTTCCCTGCATCGTGCAATTGTACTTATTAAATAAGATCCCATGCGTAATATAAACTCTACCATATGCATTCAGAAGAACAAAGATTTTCAGGGCCTTTTGTAATGAAACCCCCACTGTGTTAAAAAAATATGCATCATGCCATGCTAAAACTAAAATATTACAGATGCTTCAGCTGCACAAACAAATAAATGTGGTTTAGCAGCAAAGGTATTTACTTACTGACAGTCAAGAAATGTTGGCTTGTAATAAAATGGTGGCATCTTAGATTCATATTTTGCTTTTGCTACATTGTTTCCATTCGAAGCCATAAACTGTAAAAAGAAGAGAAAAACAGAAAGAATTAAGAAATGTTAATGGTGTTTTCCCTCATCCTCCCCCGATTCTACATAGCAATAAAATAACTAGGACGAGGCTTTTCTTCACTTACTGCAGGGCTTCCCTGGGACCGTGCACAGGAGGAGCTCCGCAAGGGCTATGCCTGCAGGCCAGGGCTCAGAAATTAACCTTGGAGACGCATCGACATCCAGGCTATAAAGCACTTCACGGAGATTGCATCCGGGCTGTAGGCTGGTTCATTTTGGAGACAGGGCACAGAACTGCTGGTATTCAATGGCCCAAAGCAGTTTGCTCAAAACATATAGAGCAAATGCTATCAAATCATTTTGAACTGGCTGCAAGTCATTTGGGCTGCTGTTCCTTCCAGGAGCTGTGCCATCCATCAGGCAGGGACCACAGGGCTACCCGAGCCGTGAGAATCAATCCCATCCCCTGAGACCAGATGCTTCATCTGCTTAATATCCCTGGGGACGGGTCCTAGCCCCAGCCAGATGTGCACAGTCCCCGCAGGAGCAGAAGGCAGTAACCGGTCACAGTTTGGTCTCATGCATTTCCCACTTCCAGGCTGGGGAATGCGCTGGCTCCCAGGGAATCCAACACAGAAATTAGGCAAACCACAGGGCAGAACCCGACACTAACTTTAAGTCTCCACATGTTAAGACTCCAGCAAGGTAATAGTCTCTGACAGTAAGCCCTATGCTATTTGCTTTGGTGAGGATCACATCAATTCTTCCAAAAGGATTCAATTTTTTTACAAAACCATGCCAGCAACCGCAGAAAGGCGCTTGTAGGGGATAACAGAGCATGATGATGTGCTGCTCTGCAGAACTGTCTTTAGCAAACACTCGTTTCTCATGTAGAGCCTAAGGGCTGGTCTTGCTAACAGCCCTGGAAATTCAACCTCCCGGTTACTCTCCACAGACTGAACAAATGGGGCTCACAGACTGAACCAGGCAGAATGCAGCAGCCTGCAAGCTGGCCATGGCTCAAAGATCTCTCGTGTCATTTTACTGAGCCCACCGGGTTTGGGTGAAGCCAAGAACTAAGAGCCACATCTCAGCATTGACCAGCACTCAGATCTGCCACTGGTGAGTGGTTAAAGGCCCACACGATGCTGTGAGGGCCAAGCCAGTAATCTCTGCCATCCTTGGTGATGACGCACTCCTGTTCCGGTGGATGTCAAGCACCCACTTGAGTTTTACCATCAGTTACCAAAAAAATGGCCTACAGTGCTCTCCGTCTTCTATAAAGTAACCCAACAATGCAGTTACCAAAGTTTTCATGGCAGGATAAACCTCACTTATTCTATTTTACCTTGGAATTGGAAGAGACTTTGATTACTTCATAAATTTAACTTCTTTAATTAAACAATGGAAAGGTGCTATTACAGTGTTTCAAGTCACAATGGAGATATTAAAAGAGGAAACCCTTTGAAAAAGGAGAACAAGGGACAGAAAAAGAGTCTACATTAACTACTGTTTATAGCACAAAGCATCATGAAGCATTTTCTTAACTTATTATTCTTGGGCAAAGCTTTGAGACCAGGACTGGGTCTAAACCTAGGAGCCCAGAGACCTCAGGTTTTAATCCTACCTTGGACACTTAGCAGCATAATAACAATTTGCATTTAGCAGACAGAGTGTTATCACTAGTCCTACCGCACACTCAGGGAAGGTGATGTTCGTGTGGATTAACTTAGAGGGGAAATAGCCTAGCCCAGGTGCTTTCCATTGACAGAGGTCAATGCCCACTTGGAAAATCTGGACTTAAACACTTTTCTGAAAGGCCTGCTCCAACTCGCTCTTGCAACTCAATTCCTAAGGTAGAAGCTGACACCTGGCACTTGAGCTTTGTAGCCAAAGTCTTTTAAGCCCATTTATTACAGCTTCAACAGCAGCAGCACTTATTCTGGACTTGTTTGCCATCTTCAGATGCAATTAAATAGGGTAAGAACCCTACCTGCTATGACAGCCCTCCTTTCCTTCTGATCTCTCATACAAATGGCTAGCTGAAAACAGTGCAAACATGCCACATATTTCCTTATTCATAAATGTTGTTCAAATTTAATGAAAGGTACTTCATAGCTGTAAGAAAAACATCCTTTTCCAGGCAGCCCATGCTAACTATGCTTTGTTTTGTATCATATGCCAAGTGTGCTAGCAAAATGAGCAGCTAAGGTTTTTTTGTTATTTCTAAACAAGGTTTTTTTGTTATTTTCCTGTTTTTGAGCTTCTTGAGTTTACAAATCCAATCTATTTTCAGCAATCAGGGAAGAGGGGAAAAAAAAAAAACACGTAAACAAAGGCCCATTTTCCTCATAAGTCACGAGTCCATGAGCTGCAGCTTTCAGAAAACCCCCAAAGCTACAACGTACAAGATAAAAATCAAGGACCGGTAGCATTCTTCATGCCTTTAAAGATGACAATAGTCAAAGCCTATAGATTTCCTGATTAGGTTTGCCTTTAGTAATATCACCCAAATCCAGGCAGGTGGGTTGCATAAATTGAGAGTATTTATATTGCAGGAGTTCAGATCTTCAAGAGGCAAGTTTAAAAGCTTTCGATGCCAAGCAGAACAAAGCCATAAATAGCCAGGCTGGGCAGGGGTGGTAGACTAGAGCTAGAGGTAAGATGTGAGCAGAGCGAATGCATTCTGAAATTAATAATTTCTATAGCCCCTGTTCAAGAATTGCTGACACTTTTATGGTGATGGTGGGGAACCTACACAACTTCTTCATGACATTGTTATTCCATTTTTCAATCAGATTTAGTAAGTACAGAAAGCTGGACCTTGTTCCCACATTCAAAATTTATTTACACGTTTTCTGAAATCATGCTTGTTGTGACATCTTTAGAAAGGATTGTGTTTTACAGCTTTTCTGCTGAGGAAGGCAGAGCGTAGGTGGCATTTGCACCAGCGATGTGAAATGCAGTGACCCAAGCTAGATGGTATTTCAAGTCCCAGATGTACATACCTCAACTTGAGCATCATCCCAGTCATCTAAACGGACTGACTTCACTTTGCTGACTTGTGGAATATTGCGATGGATTCCTGAACAGTTTAAACAGATGAAGATTCCCAGGCTATGTGATGCCCAGTCTGGATCTGAAAGAAAAAGGATAGAAAACTACACTCGACAGGTGTATCAAATTTAGCACAGGAGGAGGAAGGAGAAATGGGACGGGACAGGAGACGGGAGCCAAATTCAGAAATCACCTGAGCCCAAGCGCCCTGACTCTAAAGGGATCAGATAAACACACAAGCATACGCATGTGTTTGTTTATATTAATAATTATACCAATCACACCAATCATTACATCAAAATTGTCGTAAGTACACATGCAAATGTCTCCTTCTGCTCATTTAGGCAAAAAATACCAAATTTGCAACCTTAGAAGCAGCAGTTATTCAGAGAAACCCAACATGCAGACAACTGCATTTGCCCAAGACCTCCAACCTCACTCGCTGCTCAGAGGAAGAAGAGGTAAACGTCACCCAAGGAGCGAGCGCTGCGCGGAACAGAAACCGGGCAATTAAAACAACCAGCTCAGGGAAACTGTTGTGCTGTTCCACTCCCTGGCTTTTTTGAATTATTTTATTTTTTTTGTCCTCAATGGGAGTGTTGCGCAGAGACTCCTTCCTCCCACAGCTGATACAAGGAGCTTTGCCTGAACCCCACTGGGCAAACGCCGGCGCTCGATACCCCAGCCGAGCCCCGGGAGAAGGAGCTTCCTTGCAAGTCACCGAGTCGGACGCAAAATCCTCAGGTGAGCCGATGCTGGCGCCTCCAGCCCGCAGCCTCCGCCAAATATCCCATCCTCCCCCAAAATCCGAGAGGCCCCGCGGCTCCCCGCAGTGCCTTTGATCAGTAAGGGTAGGTCTGCTCTCCTCGCAAACTGTTGTAATTTGTTTATTCTCCCACAGTAATTACGCTAAATGCTCTACACAGCGCAGCAATTATTTATAAAAAGCAAGGGAACATGCTTTCTGCTCCTTATACATATTTAATGGCCTTGGCGCAGCTGAGAGCCGGGCTGGGGGCAGCGGCAGCGGCTCTTCGAGGAGCCTCGTCGGGATCCACCACCAGCCTCGCTCCTGCTCGCCCCGGCGGAGGGGAGCTCGGCTCCCCCGAAGCGTCGTTACGCGGGTATAAATCCGCCAGCTAAACGAACGGCCTCCTCAGACACGGCTGGCTCCCCTTGGCCCTGCAGGAGAGGGGAGCAAACCCCCAAACTGTGCCGCAGGCTCGGCGGCGCCGGCTCTCAGCACAGGCCTGGGACCGGCTCTCGGTTCTTCGCGAGGCCTCCTGGCCTCAGGCCGGACGGCTGCAACCGAGGCGCAGGCCCGGCAAACCCAAACCCACCCGCGCCGATCTCGGCAGCTCGCAGCAGCGACCAAACACCCCGTTTATTCCAACTGCAAGGATTGCTGCCAGTTATTGGTTTATCCGTACGCCCAGCTGGCAACAAGGAGCAAGAATTTTATATGCTCACGCACATTTCCTCGCTTTAATTCTTCACACTTTCCTCTCCCACTTCAGTGGGCTCCAAACGTGCTGACATCATCAAATTTTGCTCCCTGCGACCTGCCAAACTCAGGGGCTCCAAGCGGTAGAAATCGTTCGGAGCGCAAAACTCCTGCCCCGCGGCAGTCAGACAGTGCGGCGAACGCGAGTACCGTCCTCCCCTCTTGGGCGCCTTCTGCCACTTCCCCCCAGATATCTCCAGCACGGGGAGCGGCTGGTCGCTCCAGCCCACGCGGGGTGCAGCTCCCTCTGGATTAGGCTCAGAGAGAAACACACGAGCCGGACACGTCTGCTACTCAAAGAGCAGCCAGCAATTTGCTAACAGCCAGCGGCTTTAATGAAGCCCAGCACATCCAAGCCGCAGGACAAGGGCTCGCATGAGCTAGTTCATGCGCCCATGAGCAAGTCCTGGCCTCCGCGGCCCCGGCAGAGACGGCGCTGCCGAGGGGAACCTGCAACACCCCGGAAAGGGGCAAAGTGGGCACAGGGAGGGGTTCGCAAGCAGCAGCGGAGGAGCAGGCACAGAAAGAGCAACAGGGGTCTGGCGGGACAGGGCAGCAGCATGCAACGGCAGAGGGAGGAAGAGGAGGCAGCCACAGCAGAGTTTGCTTCTGGAAAGGTTGGGAGTCATGGGCTGAACGTGGTCACTGGCACTGCACGCTCAGCGAAGCCGTTCCATGATAATCTTGCTTCAGATTTTCCCAGAGTAATAGGATACAATCAGAGCAGCGTCCATCTCAGGGAAAACTTGTACCAAAGCACACCCTGGCCTCTGTGGGTTTTACCTCAACAGTTTTATCTTAAACACACAGGTGGATTTCTTCACACTGTCTGCAACTTTCTAGACTCAGGTTCCCAAAGCCCTCTTGAACAAGTAAACCCTGCACTGCCTGCTCTGGTGTGTGCTACAGACCTGGGAGACAGCACAGTTTCCTCCAGCAAGGGACAAGGATCCATCTGGGTGAAGGAACCCAAGAAGAAACCATCCTCAGGGTCAGATGGAGGGACGCCAGCTCTGTCAGACACTGAGCCATCGCATGCCCAAGCCATCTCTTCTCAGCACGGGTGAACAGCACCTCAAGCAAGGAGTTGTAGCCACAGCTGGGACTGTAAAGCCCTGCTCTCCTAACGCCAACAATATTGTCTTTAAACCAGACTCTTAAACATGCATCTTCCCCACTCCACACAAAGTCAAGCAATGTTTAACTAAGAAGGCAAAAACTGGGCTATATGCAGGAGCATATCTGCATGTCTTGCAGAAGATGACAACGCGTATGTACTTCAGAAGAGCAGACACCAGCGATGCTACAGTCAAGACCCTGACTTTGGAAAGGCTGATCTCAGCTTGGCCTCACCTACCAGCTACCTCCTGCTGGCCACCTTTCCTTCAGTGTATCCTCTCTCACCTAGGTCCAAGCTCCACTTCTATCAAACGACAGCATCAAACACAGCAAACTTAATGGAGCTCCCTGAAAGAGCTGCACATTCAGCCCTACTTACCAGGCACTTGGATACCAGGCTATTCACATTGCCGCTACGTATTAATAGCGACTTCCTGTTCATTGCTGTTCTGGTTTTAAAAATACATATCTCAAATCTAAAAATCACGTGGCGGGGAGGGGGGGACGCAAGTCTCGTACACGCTTGGCTGTTTGTGTGCTGCTTTACTGTGACAGCTGCAGCCCAGAACCACACAATTTGGCAATTGTTTATGATGCCAAAGGGAACACGAGGAAGGAGAATAGTTCAAGGTGTCTCAGGAGTTGAATCAGTGCCCTACAAACCAGAGGGGATAAAAATTGCTAAGTAGCGAAACCCTCCAGAACTAATTTGCCAGGGGAACTCTCTTTGAAATGTCACCGTTGAAATAATTGATTAGCGATTTCTCACTGCTCTTGCTATCCTGGCTGAAGACATCTGACCGAGAAAGTAAGCAAGCCTTTGCCTTTCCCAGGCTGTGACTGAAAGCCAGGAGGAATTTCTAAGTAGCATCTGAACAAGTCAGAGGGCTATGGACACACACCACCCCGCGGGTTGGCATGCCCCTGCGACCCGGTGGCACCGCACCCGCACAGGAAGGAGGAGGGCAGAGGATTCCCTTACTCCATCTTCCGGAGATCTCTGCCCATCCGACTTCCCCTTCTCGGGCTCTGCGCAGCCCTGTTCTGTGCACTTGTGACACAATCTCCAGAGAAACCTAGCTATGAAGCCTCGACGCCCACGGAGCTTCTCCTGGAGCTGGTGACAGATTCCCGAGCAGATGGCTGCAGACCTGGGTTAGTACCCAGCTCCGTAGAGATGTTTTTTAAAGCCATTTGTAACACTTGCTGGTGTCAGCAGCTACAGCGTTCCCTGAGCTGATCGCAGTCTCGGTCTTCATTTGTGCTCTCCAACACTAGACACGTGAAAAGGGCCTCAGCTCATGGACATGGTAGATAAGGATAGAGATCTCTGACCTTGGCATAATCACAAATTTCAACCCTTCAAATGACTGCGCTAGGGCAGACTTCAAGATAAGACAACATTTTATCAAGCATGTGATTAAAGTCACATAAGTGTCTTTACATAACCTGACAAGGAAGTTTTGGGGCACTACTGTTGCCACCCTTTAGTTTAGTGAACTAGTTTTCCTGGGCTCTGCAGTCAGCAGAGAGAGAGGTTTCTCCAGAGCTCATGTCTCTGCATTGGCCACAGATGGATTTAGCAAAATACGCCATCAGACACAGAAACCTGGATGGTACAAACGCCCCTCTCTGTAGCTAGCTTAAGTTCATCTTGTCACTAGACGCTTAAACTGCTGGAGTGCCTTCTCCACACTGAACATCTGGGGATTTCAGTAGTTTTATTTAAGCTGTTTTATTTGTTTTGATCCAGCAAACACAGTCACTACCATGCATTCCTTGCTCTTCCAGATGATGATACATTGCCATTTCAGTGCACTATTCGCTACTTGGGCCCTGCTCAGAACAGATCATTTTTTCTAAGCCTCCAAAGTTTTAAGGGTTTTTGCAAACAGCAGTAAAGCCTAATGAAAACTCTCCGGCATTCCTAAGTTCCAAGCAAATGACTTTATTCCATTATACCAAGCCAAAAAGAATAAAGACTAACAAGGAGCAGGGGAAATATTAAACAGAGCACACTGTCACGAGTGCAGAAAGTCACTTATCCTTAGGCATCATCGCTCCAGAACAACGGAGGCTGGTTGTAGAGTGCCTTCACTGTAGAACACGGTAGAGACTTTTGTTCACTTATGCACAGATTAGGATGACTTTCAAAATAAAAACCTGATGTAATTTCATTACTAAATAGCAAAGCTAAACTAGACTCAGAAAAAGGACATTGGGGTTATATTTTTACATCTGATTCATCTGAAAAGGAAGGCACAGCCAGAGATTAGAGAAGCATCCAAACCAAAACTGAAACACTTGGGCAACACAGAACTGAATTCAGAAACTAAGTTCCCCAACCTTTTGCTACCACAGGCCCAAGGACAATCCGGTACACAGAACAACAAACTCTGCAGCTTGAATCCAGCATTACTAAGCAAAAGAACAGCCCATGGAGGGGAAAAAAAAAAAAAAGGCTAAAACCAGAAAAATAATAAACAAAGAGAACCTACGTAAGATTTAGGACAAATATACAAAGCAAAAGGTGAGCAGAGAAGACCTGGAGGTGGGATGGCAGTGGAATACAGTTCTTTACAACAACTCTTTCCTCTATCCAGGATACAAACTCAGGGTTCCCGTCCCCAAAGCCCTAAATGCCACTAGCCCACATGAAAAATCACACAAAGCGGAGCAGTAGCAGACTCAAAGTACCCACAAGACAAGAACAAGAAATCAGAGTCACTAAACTTACTCATACGCCCCTACTCCACCTATTCCCATCTTAAACCACAAGCAGTTATTGCTACAGGCCTGGCCAAGACAAGTATCCAAGAGCACAGGGTGAACGTGCAGCAACGTCCCATGAACGCGTCCACCAGCAAGTACCACTGCCTCCCCCTCCCCAGGTGACGTCTGTGAGAAGAAATTATTGGAGGGGAGATGAGGAAATGCGTAGGCAGGCAAAACCTCTTCTACCCTGCACTAGGAAGGTAATGCATGTCCTACATGCATGTAAACATGGGAATTTTTGTACAATCAACATTATTAAATCAACAGCAGCTGAACAGCAAGCAGAGAAGGCTTTACTTAGTACCACAGTCAGGAGAACCTCATTTCAGCACTAAACTTCTCTTGCTGTTTACTCTGTGGGAAAGATTAGGAGGTTAATAAACAGGCCCTGGTCATGCATGTTCAAAAATAACAATAAAAGACATAAAGCTAAAGCCAAACAGACTCCCACCAACACTTCACTAAGTAGGAAAATTTCTCAGTGAAGGCACTAAACATGCCAAGGTCTTTTTATTCAGCTGTCAGGTCTCAGCAGCCCCCTCTGCTTGCTGTCTGCAGACCAAAACAGTGCTGCAAGCCTGGGAACTAGGAAAGGACAGACTGTCACATTAAAGCACGGTCAGAAAGCACAGTCACGTTAAGCATCCTTGGTTTCAAAAAGTCCTTTTCCCTGCAGAACACGGAATCGAGGGAAACAACTTCTATGGGAATTTTTCCCCTCACTCTGTGCACGCCGAGGGAGAAGAGCTGGCAAATTCCAGGGAAGAAAAAGAACTATTTAAGTTAGAGGACAATGGAGGTGCGGGAACAAGTTTCCACATTTAGCTTGAGAATGAGAAGACCGTTTCACGCCATTAGAGCAGCGAAGCTCTGGAACAGCTTTCCAGTAGGAGGTAGTGGGGGCAAAAGAGAGAAGAAATTACAAGACAGAGCCCCATCACTTCATGGGGGGGATTAGAAGATGTCATTGCATATGACAGCAAGAGACAGGACCCGATGACTCAGTCGGTTCTCTTCCAAATCTGTGTTTTTAGGGCTGGTGATTAGATAGTGGATGGAGAGGTTTAAGATCAAATCCTTTCAATGCCCTCCTTAATCCAGAACAAATCAAGCAATCCCCTGCACACATGTATTTTCCTCTAATCACCACCCCTATTTCATGAAGTCAATGGAATGAAATAGCTTCACCTACTTTAAAAATAAGAAGATGCTGGGCCTGTAGGAAAGGTGTTGGGAACAATCTCAGCTGTACACCTCCTCACAGGCTTTTATATACACCACTACACCCAAGGCCAAATACACCCAGCTCCGCAACGCAAGGGCGCTCCGATGCTAGATCCCTCTCCACCTCTCGCCTCCTGCCCCTCGGCTCTTCCTCCATCTCCCACCCCATCCACACCTCGCGGACACAGAAGTCAGTGTTTGACCACTCTCCTTTGAGGGTCCGTGTCCCAGTAATCCCCACAAATAAGAAAGATCAAAGCGATAAAAACAAGCCCCAGAAAACCGCTGCTGGAGGGTCTAAACCGCAGGATCGCTTTGACAGGATTTCCACTTCTGTCTTCAGGGTCTCCCTGGTGTCCCGTGATGTAAAATGATTCTCGCTCAGTGGAAACACAACCCTAAATCATGCAAAAATGGAGCAGAGAGAAATACGCAAGGTCTTGTTATGCCCCGAGATAACCATCTGTCTCATGATGGGAGGAAAGATTGCCTAAGACAAGGAATCATATTAAAAAAAAAAAAAAAAAAAAACCTGCCACATTAGTCTTGAAGAAAAAAGGTTATTCTAATACGTTGAGAGCCATTACGCTTAGGACCGCATTTAACATGCTGTCTTCCTCAGTGAAATCTTTATCTTTAAACCCACCAAAACAAACACACTGCAAACCAAAATCTAGGACCCAGACTCCAACACAGAAATGTGTAATGATAGAGTGCCAGATGCCCCAAATAACAACTTTATTATAGTGGCTTCTACCTCATAATTCAGTCTCAAAGGCGCAGCTAATGCAGTCTCATTATTCATCAAGGACGGATGGTGTTTTTGCAACTATTTTTTTTAATTCAAAACAGCCTTTCATTGCAAAATAAAGTTTTGTAAAGATATAATTAATAAAAATTAATTAGAAGCTTTTAAAACAACAACAACAACAACAAACCCTGCAAATGAGAAATTTATCCTCTTAGATCTTTTTCCACTCTGATTTTCAGTCTCTACTTCAGTGTCCTTCTGCATTCCCAGCTGTCATGGCCAGGGCCCCTGCAAGCCTTTTCGCTATTCCCGAGATACGCCCTCAAAATCTTATCTGCGAGGATTTTTGCCATGTTCCACACAGATACAAGCGTATATATTCTGTGGACAAACCAAGGCTATAGAAATGTCAGATATGCTAGTCTTGGTCGTGGGACTTTGAGGGCTACAAGCCATGACATTAGGATTATTTAAGTAGCAGATTCTGGTCCAGTCCAGTCAATAAGTAAATTTTGCTTAATCTCAGCAAGGATCCAGCTGTTTTCCATGATCCTGTGGGAGACAGTTACCCACATAGCCTAAGAGAAACAGCACTCGCTCTCCTGCTGCTCTGCCTCCATCCTGGGGTTTGACTTTTTGCATGGTCACAGCTCAGTCACAGTGATGCTGAGCTGCAGGGTCTTTGCAGCAGGAACCCACGTTTTTGTTACATGACCATGTAATACCTGGGACAATTCATTCCTCAAGGTCCATAGCTACTGAGCCCCATCAAAATGCCAAAACAATAACAAAAGAAACAACCCTGTCTGACAAGAGAAAAGGAAAACTGTCCACTGACTGGCTGATTTCTGAAACAAAAATTTCCAAGAGCAAAAGAAAAACCAGATAGTTTCCAAATACACAGAATTAAAGAGACTAACTACTAGAGCAATTTTCTCTTATTATATTTCTGACCCATCCTATTCTTTGTTATTAGTATCCCTTAGCTAAATGGCCATCTCTTATCATTGGTCCTCAATTAGCTCTGGGATTTCAAGGAAAGGAACATGCCTATTTTAGAAGTAATAATAATAATAAACCAAGGATCCTGACCCCAGCTGCACCAGACCAGCAATACGATGGCACATGACACAAGCGGGAAAGGACAAGTAGTACCTGCTTTCCCATCCTCTGTTCGTTTTTTTCCCCCCTGCTCTTCTTTCATTCTCACTTTATTTTCTCTGCTTCGGTACTTTTCCTGTTTCTAGCTGGCCACCCAATTCCAGCTCTCCCTTTTAACTTTCTGTACATCCCATTTCTCTGCCAAGATCATATTTATACCTCGTTCTGGGGCTCTCAGGACACCAGTCAGCACGGGGCTGAAGTTCCCGTGACTGTGCCTGTCCATTCGGCTGCTGCAAGCCAAGGGAAGGAGTCCCGCGATCCCTCATCTGTATGGGCATAAGGACATTTGCAGATGGGAGAGACACCAGCCAAGGGACACATCGCTATTCCCACCCCTTTGCTCTGCGCCCACACTGAGAGCGGCTGCAACAGTCGCTGTTCTCGTTCACGCCAGGATGAATAACAGAATTCAGAAGGAATATTTTATGCATCACCAACAGGCACAAGGTATGTGTCTGTTTTTCAGCTGGGTATCAAGTAATCCAGGGAATACAGCTGGGGGAGGCATTTCAAGTCTATTGTCACTCCCAGGCAGAGGAGCACATTACAGCGCCATGAGTAGCGTTCGTCAAAGAAACTGAAGCAAAGCGATCGCTAAAGAAATGCCGTTTAAGAACAGAGCTCCAGTCCCAGGGAAATAGCCCTGAGACAGTTCAGAAGAGAGGCTGAATGGTATTAATATAGCACATCTTGTGTTACAAAAGACACTGGCCCAAATTCTCCTCTCTGAGTTGCAAATTTACTGAAGACATCCCTGCATGCAAGCGTCACCAAAAGCAAGACACGGCTTTGCTGTTTTACAAGCCCATTTGGTGTCTTTAACAACAACCACCTTTCCCCAGCACGAGCTATTTCACTGACCCACAGCTTCAGCCCCATCCTGCTGATGCTGAGAAACTTCCCAGTTTGCGGAGGGGCTTTACATTACACACAGCGCAAGGAAGAATTATCCCATTGATCCGAGTGGCCCCAGCTTGCAAAGTCTCCTCCAGGGAGGAGCAATTTAAGGAGACACCTATTCAGCGAGCCCAAGCTGAGCTCGGCAAGGCAACTAGGAGGTAGGTTGGTGCAGTTACACAGCAGCAGCAGCCAGCAGAGGGGTGGAAGCAGGCAGGGCCACACCACGCTGCAAAGCCGTTCACACTGCGCAGGAAGTGCTTTGTCCTCCCTAGCCAGATACCGGCGACACAACGCGTCTAAAGATCAACAGCATCTTTCCGAAATGCAGATCGGGGATATAAACCCATTGGTAATGGCGCAAGCTGCATGATAGTATCCCATAGACACTGAAATCCCAAAGAAATCCATACCACACACAAATATAATAAGGTTCTGCTGAAGTCTTTCTTTTTTTTTTTAACCTACAGAACAAGATGAAAAAGGACATCCCTTCTCTGCATCACTTTCAGAACCATCCTGCTCAAGCTAATAAAAATTTTTAGTATCTTCTGTAAGGTGATTAAAAAAAGAAGAAGAAAAAAAAAAGTTACTTGCTATGCAAATCTGCAAGATTCTTCTCAAAGGTAAGTCCCATAACACTATGCAGACCTGATCATCACTTTGCTCCACAAGGCTTAGGCTTTCCCACGATCACACCTGGACCCCAACAATTCACCCATGCAAAGGACAAGGAAGACGTGTCTCACTCAGATTTTTCTCTCCCCAAAGCCTCTGTGCATAACAGGTCTATGGACATTTTAGCACTGTCATCTCCACTGCATTAAAAAGTGGGCAAAGCCTGCATAAATCTATGGCACGTTGGTCAAAGGTTGACAGGCAGGAAGCGGCATGGCAAAGCGTTTGGTTCCCTGAGTGTGTTTGCTCACTGGTACGGCAGGAGCAGCAACAAAAGCCACGCTCCGTTTGCGAGGCAACAATAACGAAAAGTGCAAGCGGGTGCCGCACACCCACCCTCGCCGAGCTCCGAGGGCCCCGCTCCTGCCTGCCGAGCGCCCACCAGCCACCCGCTCCGCGCCTGGAAACCCGAGCAGGTTAATTAAACGTCAGTGTCACCCATGTGGAGGGCTCGCTCTGCACTGCAGATCGCAGGCACGGAGACCTGCCGGAGTAGCCTGGGATGACATCAGCATTGCCACAGCTGGGAGTGGAGCTGGGCTGCGGGGGCGGAGGGGATACCCTTCCCCCTGCCTCGCCTGGGGCTTGGCCCAGGTGCCCTGGTGCCGCAAACTCCCCACCGCACCCCCTTCCTTGCATCCCACCCCAGTGCATTCTTCCCCAGTGCACCCCCTTCCTTGCATCCTTCCCCAGTGCATCCCTCCCCACTGCAAACCCTTCCTTGCATCCTTCCCCAGTGCATTCTTCCCACTGCAAACCCTTCCTTGCATCCTTCCCCAGTGCATTCTTCCCACTGCAAACCCTTCCTTGCATCCCACCCCACTGCATTCGCCCCAGTGCACCCCCTTCCTTGCATCCCTCCCCAGTGCACCCCTTCCTTGCATCCTGCCCCACTGCATCCCTCCCCAGTGCACCCCTTCCTTTCACCCTGCCCCATTGCATCCCTCCCCAGTGCACCCCACCCCACTGCATTCCCCCCCATTGCACGCCCCGGGCTGGGCTCCCCGAGCCCCGCAGCCCAGGCTCAGGGCCACCCCGGGCGCGGCCCAGCCCAAGCAGCCCGCTCCCGCCCGGGGAAGGCAGCGCAGCCTCCCCTCGCCCCCCGGGCGCCGCCCC